>NC_029791.2:56306331-56325305 GCF_000816755.2 Arachis ipaensis
AGGTGCATTGCACAGACCAAATGGCATCCTTCTGTAAGCAAATACTACAGAAGGACATGTGAATGCTGTTTTTTCTTGGTCCTGAAGATCTATTGCAATTTGGTTGTAACCTAAATAGCCATTCAAAAAGCAATAGTATTCATGACCTGCTAGTCTCTCTAGGATCTGGTCTATGAATGGTAAAGGAAAATGATCCTTTCTGGTGGCTGTATTGAGTCTTCTGTAGTCAATACACATACGCCACCCTGTAACTGTTCTTGTAGGAACCAGTTCATTTTTTTCATTATGAACCACTGTCATACCTCCCTTCTTAGGGACAACATGGACAGGACTCACCCAGGGGCTATCAGAAATAGGATAAATAATCCCAGCCTCTAGTAACTTAGTGACCTCTTTCTGCACCACCTCCTTCATGGCAGGATTTAGCCGCCTCTGTGGTTGAACAACTGGCTTAGCATCATCCTCTAATAGGATCTTGTGCATGCATCTGGCTGGGCTAATGCCCTTAAGATCACTTATGGACCACCCAAGAACTGTCTTGTGTGTCCTTAGCACCTGAATTAGTGTTTTCTCTTCCTATGGATCTAAAGCAGAGCTTATGATTACAGGAAAAGTGTCACCTTCTCCCAGAAATACATATTTCAGGGATGGTGGTAGTGGTTTGAGCTCGGGTTTAGGAGGTTTCTCCTCTTCTTGAGGAGTTTTCAGAGGTTCTTTTATTTCCTCTGGTTCTTCCAGATCAGGCTGAAGATCTTTAAAAATGTCCTCTAGCTCTGATTTGAGACTCTCAGTCATATTGACCTCTTCCACTAGGGAGTCAATAATATCAACGCTCAGGCAGTCGTCTGATGTGTCTGGATGTTGCATAGCTTTGACAACATTCAACTTAAAACTCATCCTCATTGACTCTCAGGGTTATCTCCCCTTTTTGGACGTCAATGAGAGTTCGTCCAGTTTCTAGGAATGGTCTTCCTAGAATGAGAGTTGCACTCTTGTGCTCCTCCTTTTCCAGCACTACAAAGTCAGTAGGGAAGGCAAATGGCCCAACCTTGACAATCATGTCCTCAATTATGCCTGATGGATATTTAATGGAGCCATCAGCAAGTTGAAGACAGATCCGGGTTGGTTTGACCTCTTCAGTCAAGCCAAGCTTTCTGATAGTGGATGCAGGGATTAGGTTGATGCTTTCCCCAAGATCACATAAAGCTATCTTGGTGCAATTACCCTCTAATGTGCATGGTATCATAAAGCTCCCAGGATCTTTAAGCTTTTCTGGGAAGCTTTTCAGAATGACTGCACTGCATTCTTCAGTGAGGAGAACTCTTTCAGTTTCTCTCTAATCCTTCTTATGACTCAAGATATCTTTCATGAACTTGGCATAAGAGGGTATTTGCTCAAGTGCCTCTGCAAACAGAATCTTTATTTCAAGAGTCCTGAGATAGTCTGCAAAGCGGGCAAATTGCTTATCCTGCTCCTCTTGGCGGAGTTTTTGAGGATAAGGCATCTTGGCTTTGTATTCCTCAACCTTGGTTGCTGCAGGTTTATTTCCTACAGAAGTGGTTGGAGAAACCTTTTTAGAGGGGTTGTTATCAGCACTTGTGTGTGTCTGATCCCTCACTAGCGTTTGAATGCCAAGGTTGGAAGCTTGATTGGCGTTGGACGCCAACTTCCTACCTGTTTCTGGCGTTTGAACGCTAGAAATGAGCTTCCATTGGACGTTTGACGCCAGCTCCTTGCTTGTTCCTGGCGTTTGAACGCCAGAACTGCACGTGGGTTGGGTGTTTAACGCCAACCTTGCATCCTTTTCTGGCGTTTGAACGCCAGAGTTGTTCCTTTCTGGGCCCTTAATGTTCTCAGAGGGATTTTGGATAATATTTTTCTCATCCTCTGTCAGTTGTTCTTTTCTTAGCTTTCTGCTGCTCTTAAGTGAGGTATTTAATATTTTCCCACTTCTTAATTGAACTGCCTGGCACTCTTCTGTTATCTGCTTTGATAACTGCTGTTTTGTCTGATTCAATTGTACCTCCATATTTTTATTAGCATTTTTAGTGTCTTGTAGCATCTCCTTGAATTCTGCTAGCTGTTTTGTTAGAAAGCATAATTGTTGATTGAGTTCAGCAACTTGTTCTAGAGGACCAAGTTCAGTAGACACTGCTTTGGCTTCTTCTTTTATGGAGGACCCACTACTTATGTACAGATGCTGATTTCTAGCAACTATATCAATAAGCTCTTGAGCCTCTTAAATAGTTTTTCTCATGTGTATAGATCCACCAGCTGAGTGGTCTAGAGATATCTGAGCTCTTTCTGTAAGCCCATAGTAGAAGATGTCTAATTGCACCCACTCTGAAAACATTTCAGAGGGGCATTTCCTTAGCATCCCTCTGTACCTCTCCCAAGCATTATAAAGGGATTCATCATCCTCTTGTTTAAAGCCTTGGATGTCCAGCCTTAGCTGTGTCATCCTTTTTGGAGGGAAATATTGATTCAGGAATTTGTCTGATAACTGTTTCCATGTTCTTATGCTTGCTGTGGGTTGGTTATTTAACCACCTTTTAGCTTGATCTTTTACAGCAAATAAAAACAGTAACAGCCTGTATACATCCTGATCTACCTCCTTGTCACGCACTGTGTCAGCAATTTGCAAGAACTGCACCATGACAATGAGCTGAGGATTTAGCTCAAAATTGCTTGCTTTGATGGGAGATATACAGATGCTACTCCCATATACAGCAGTAATGGGATTAGTATATGACCCCAGAGTCCTTCTGGACTGTTCATTTCCACTTAGGTACATGATGGAGAAAGGGAGATGATGCGAATTACAAATAAATTTTTTTTAAAACCGAAAGTAAAATTAAATAAAATAAAATAAAATAAATGAAAAATTGACTATATTTTTGAAAATTAGAAGAAAAAGAAATAAAAGAAAATTGAAAACTAAATTAATTAATTAAAAAGATTTGAAAAAGATGTGGGTGAGGATTTTTGAAAAAAATGAAGAGAGAGAAATTGGTTAGAAAGTTTTGAAAAATATATGTCTTAAAATTAAAGATACTTGTAAGAAAATAAAATAAAATAAAATAAAAAAAGATAATGAAAAATATTTGATTTTAAGATTTGAGATTAGAAAAGATAAGATAAGCTAGGTAAGATAAGATAAGGAATTTAAATTAAAAAGTTTTGAAATTTAAATTTTAATTTTGAAAATTAAATTTTGAAATTTGAAATTTGAAATTTTGAATTTTGAATTTTTGAAAAAGTCAACAATATAAGATAAGGATTTGAAAAAGATTTAAATTTTGAAAAGATTTGATTTTTAAATTTGAAAATTAAATTTTGAATTTTAAATTTTGAAATTTGATATTTGAAATTTGAATTTTAAAATTTGAATTTTGAATTTTGGAAGTTGAAATTTGAAATTTGAAATAAGATAAGAAAAGTTTTTGAAAAAGATATGTTTTTTTTTTGAAAAAGATTTGAATTTTGAAAAAAAATTTATTTTTAAAATAAAAATCTGAATTTTTGAAGGTAATTTTCGAAAAATCAATTAAAATAAAGAAAAACTATATTTTTGAATTCAATGAGGAAAGAGAAAAACAATGAAAAGATACAGAACTTAAAATTTTTAGATCTAATGCTCCTTATTTTCGAAAATTTTGAGGAGAAACACCAAGGAACACCAAACATAAAAATTTTAAGATCAAAACACAAGATAGACTCAAGAACACCTTGAAGATTCACAAGAACACGAAGAACAGAAATTCAAAGACTCAAAGAACTCAAGAACATAAAAAAAAAACACCAAACTTAAAATTTTTAGAAAATCAAAGTAAAATTTTCGAAAACTAAAGAAAAATTAACAACAGAACACCAAACTTAAAGTTTGGCACAAGATTTAATCAAAGAAAAATTATTTTAAAAAAAAGTTTTAAAAAAAAGATAGCCAATTACCAAGAACATAAGCACAACGCTCTAGCTAATTGAGTTATAAATTTAAAGTGTTTTAATAAGGCATTTAATGTATAAAAAAATTTTTTTTTTGAAAATTGATATTTTGAAAAAGCACAAGAAAAACAAGAAAAATCACCAAACAAGAAAACTAAAGATCAAACAAGGGAAATAAACAAGAACAACTTGAAGATTAAGAAAGAACAATGAACATAAATTAAAAAATTTAAAAGAAACTAAAAACATGCAATTGACACCAAACTTAAAATATGAAACTAAACTCAAACAAGAAAACTCAATTATTAGTTTGTAAAAATTTTTGACAAATTTAAAAAGAGAAAATAAGAATTTAAAAAAAATTCAACCAAAAACAAAAATAGAAGACTCTAAACCAAAAAAGAAAAATTTTTCCTAATCTAAGCAACAAAATAAACCGTCAGTTATCCAAACTCAAACAATCCCCGGCAACGGCACCAAAAACTTGGTGCACGAAATTATGATTCACACTTTTCACAACTCCGCACAACTAACCAGCAAGTGCACTGGGTCGTCCAAGTAATACCTTACGTGAGTAAGGGTCGATCCCACGGAGATTGTTGGCTTGAAGCAATCTATGGTTACCTTGTAAATCTTAGTCAAGAGATTAATTATGATGATCCGTTTGAATTGCGAAAAATAAAAGAGCATGAAATAAATACTTGTTATGTAGTAATGGAGAATATGTTGGAGTTTTGGAGATGCTTTGTCTTCTGAATCTCTGCTTTCCCCCTGTCTTCTTCTTCACGCACGCAAGGTTCCTCCTATAGCAAGCTGTGTGTTGGTGGATCACCGTTGTCAATGGCTACCATCCGTCCTCTCAGTGAAAATGGTCCAGGTGCGCTGTCACCACACGGCTAATCATCTGTCGGTTCTCGATCATGCTAGAATATGATCCATTGATCCTTTTGCGTCTGTCACTACGCCCAAAACTCGTGAGTTTGAATCTCGTCACAGTCATTCGATCCTTGAATCCTACTCGGAATACCACAGACAAGGTTTAGACTTTCCAGATTCTCAAGAATGCTGCCAATGGATTCTAGCTTATACCACGAAGATTCTGATTAATGAATCCAACAGATACTCATTCAATCGAAGGTAGAATGAAAGTGGTTGTCAGGCACGCGTTCATAGGTTGAGAATGGTGATGAGTGTCACAGATCATCACATCCATCATATTGAAGTGCGAATGAACATCTTAGATAGAAACAAGTGTGGTTGAATAGAAAACAGAAATAATTGCATTAATTCATTGGGACACAGCAGACCTCCTCACCCCCAACAATGGAGTTTAGAGACTCATGCCGTCAAAGAGTACAAATTTCATATCTAAAAATGTCATGAGGTACAAAATAAATCTCTAAAAGTTGTTTAAATACTAAACTAGTAACCTTGGTTTATAGAAAATGAGTAAACTAAGATAGATAGTGCAGAAATCCACTTCTGGGACCTACTTGGTATGTGCTAGGGCTGAGACTTGAGTTTACATGTCCCTAGGCTGTTTCCAGAGTTAAACGCCAGGTTGTAACCTGTTTCTGGCGTTTAACGCCAGAATGCAACATGGAACCGGCGTTGAACGCCAGTTTACGTCGTTTATCCTTGAGCAAAGTATGGACCATTATATATTACTAGAAAGCTCTAGATGTCTACTTTCCAACGCAATTAAGAGCGCGCCATTTGGACTTCTGTATCTCTAGAAAATTCATTTCGAGTGCAGGGAGGTCAGAATCCAACAGCATCTGTAGTCCCTTTTCAGCCTGAATCAGATTTTTGCTCAGCTCCCTCAATTTCAGCCAGGAAATACCTGAAATCACAGAAAAACACACAAACTCATAGTAAAGTCCAGAAATGTGATTTTTATTTAAAAACTAATAAAAATATACTAAAAAAATAATCAAATCATACTAAAAACTATGTAAAAACAATGCCAAAAAGCGAATAAATTATCCGCTTATCACTCTTCCCACCTTTGATTGTCCCATCCTTGATGCACATCCTCATTGAAGCTTCCATTTCCTACAACATAGTTAGAACCAAACTCATAGCCAAGGTGAGAATTCATAATGAAAAGACGAAATAAGAAACAAAAGCTAATAAGAAATAATGAAACAAAGTCCTAAAGATAGCAAAAGCTAATAAGTAATCTAAAAATCCAGCTATTCACAATATTCACATATATACAATAACCAATAACATAACACCATTGCAATTCCCCGGCAACGGTGCCATTTTGATGAATGAATTTTTGTGTGGTTTAGGATTTCACAAATAAAATCTCATTGCAAGTATAGTTTCTAAACCAACAATAATCCTTTCATACAAAAATTTGTTTGTCACAAGTAACAAACCCTATAAAAATAACCGAAGTATTCAAACCTCGGGTCGTTCTCCCTAGGAATTGCAATAAAGTGTTCTTGTTATTGGCTATGAAGTATGTTTTAAGGTTTTTGAGTTAAGAGACAAGAAATATAAAGTGGATGAGAATTGTCCATTGCTCCCACTTAGTTAACATCTAACTATGAAGAAAAGTCAAGTGGATGAATTAACTTGATTCCACAAGTCCTAGCCTAATCATGATGAAAGACTAGCTTTAGTAGCATTCAAGTCAATTAGCAACTTCTAATTATCAATCAACAAAAGAATTAGATAACTCAAGAGTCACTAATTACTCAACCAAAGCTAAGAATAACAAAATCTAACTCATAGCTAAAAGAGGCATTTCATCAAACACATAAAAGGCAATAAAGGTAAACAAGATAAATTGCAAGAATTAAAGAGAGATCTAACAACAATGGCAAGAGATCAATAATAGAAAACCAAAACAAATATGAGAAGACATGGAAATCATAAATTGCGTTGAAAGGTAAATGGAAATCTACATAAGAATTCATAAAGCAAAAGGAAAATTGAAGCAAGAGAATAAGTAGATCTAGATCTAAGAAATTAACCTAAACCTAATCCTAATTCTTGAGAGAAGAGAGAGCTTCTCTCTCTAGAAACTAACTTTTCCTCCAAAACTAAACTAAACTAAACTAGTGTTCAAAAGTTGTGATTCCCCTTCAGTCCTTGGGTTAAATAGCATCAGAGATGAGTTGGATTTGGGCCTGGAATGCCCAGAAATTGCCCCCAGTAGATTCACTTTAAGTGGGTCACGTGCGGGCATCGACGCGTACGCGTACAGCACGCGTACGCATCACTTGATAAATTGCTATCCACTCGTACGCGTCCAGTAGCCATGCGACCTCATCGTTTCACGCGTGCGCGTCTGTCACGTGTGCGCATGGAGTGAATTTCTCCCAATCCTTGATTTTCCATGATTTCTCCACTTTGCATGCTTTTCTGTTTATTCCTTTGATCCATTCCTAGCCTTTTCAACCTGAAATCACTAACACACACATCAAGGCATCTAATGGAATCAAAGGTGAATTAAAATTAACCAATTAAAGGCCTAAAAGCATGTTTTCATTCTTAAGCACAAATTAGGAGACAATCATGAAACCATGCTATTTCATTGAATAAATGTAGGTAAAAGGTCATAAAGTCCCCTAAATTAAGCACAAGATAAACCCTAAAAATGGGGTTTATCAGTTTCACAGATTCATGTGCATGCTCTCTAGTTTGCTTTATCCTCTTCTTAGTGATGGGCTTGTCCTCCTCAATGAAGAAGTCTCCATCTATGATAATTCCAGCTATATTGCATAAGTTACATATGAGGTGAGGGAAGTGGAGGCAAGTGCCATTAGGTTTCACCAATCTTTGTTGCTATACTTAGGAGCGGTAGAAGTCAAAAAGCAAGGCTTTTGCAACATAGAACTTAAGAGTTTTGCTCATCCTCGAGCAAATATGAACAATGGGGAAGAATAGAGTTGAAGACGGTGAGGTAGGTGGAGATTTTGTGGGACCTACTGGTCTTGAGAGGCTAGGGCATTTGAATTCCCTGTGATAAACCCTAATTTTGTGGTTTATATTATGTAGAATTTAGGGGATTTTGTCAATATTTTTCACACTTATTCACAAGAATTGCATGGTTTTGTATTCTCTTCCTAATATTGCTTCATGAGGGAAAACATGCTTCTTTTGCCTTAAAATTGCTATATTTTGATCCTCTTTTATTACCATTCGATGCCATGACGTGTTTGTTGAGTGATTTCAGAATTAATAGGGCAAGAATAGCCTAGAAGAGAGAAAGAAAGCATGCACAAGAGGAAAGAACATGAGGATTTGGATTTTGGGAATTTCAGCATGGGTGCGCACGCGCACCTTGCGCGCACGCGTGGATGTGGACAGCTGGAAGTGGCGCGCATAGATCGGCGCATCCGCGCGGATTAGAGAAATCCACACGGGCGCGCACGCGTACATGGCGCGCACGCGTGGATCGCAAAGTCAATCGGTGCGCGCACACCCATGGCGCGTACGCGCAACAAGCTGCACGTGACCTCATTAAAGGAAATCGTGCCTGGCGATTTCTGAGTCTCAAGAGGCCCAAATTCAAGCTGGTTCTGCATGGAAAAGACCCAAGGATGCTAGGGGGAAAGGGGGGATCATTCATTTACACTTAGACACAATTTTTAGCTAGTTTTTTGTTCTTGTTTTTTCTAGAGAGAAAAACCCTTGTTCCTCTCTAGATCTAGTTTTGATTTGATCTTACCTTGTTGAATTCTGAATTGGATCTTGTTAATTACTAGTTTTGATTGCTTAATTTGAATTCCTTAGTATAATTTTGTTTAGATCTTGTGTTAGTTTTATGTTTTCTTGTCAATTGTTATTTTATACCCATTTCATGAATGTTGTGAATCTTGAATTGTTAATGTTAGATTGATGATTTTCATGATTAATTGTGTTGTTTGAGTGATTGTATGTTGATAATTGTTAGTGGGTACTTGTTAATTTCAATTTAATTGCAATTTGAATATGTCTTTTAGTAATGCTTACCATGTATTTGATAAAATGTTTCCTTTGATTATGGAGTAGTTCTTTTTACTCTTCGGCTAGACTAAGGGAATTGGGTAAACTTGAGTCATTGGGTCTAATGGATTTGATGATTTGGGAGCCCTTAGTGGTCAATTTGATAACCATTAGCACTAGCCTACTACTAAGTCAATTAGTAGCTAGGTTGGACCTTATGGGTTCATTTTGACTAAACCATTTAATATACTTCAAGTATAGAATTAAACTTAATGGGTTTGGTTCCTCATAATTGTCAAGATATGGTTATTAGACAAGGATAGTGACCCCCAATTCCCATGTCTAGCCAAGAGTTGCTTTTATTATTCATATTTGAAAACCCAAAAATCCTAATTGCTTTGTCTTAGTTATAGTTATTTGTTTAGTTTTAGAATAGAATTATAGTGGATGTTATCTTATTAGTTTAGAATTGCCCACATCTTGCTTTAGTTATTTGAATTAGTTTCTTGCACTTCAAGATTACTTGCTTGTTAAGATTCCTAGTTTAATTTCTTGCTCATGACTTGCAACCCCGGAATTCTAACCAATGTTGATGCACATGTTTGCCCATTCCTTGTGAGACGACCCAAGGTTTGAATACTTCGGTTACTTTTATTGGGGTTGAACATGTGACAACCAATTCCTTCGAAATTTGATTCGCGGATTATTTGTCAATTGAGGGCTATACTTGCAACGCAAAAATCTTGTGAAATTCCTTACCGACGGTAACCTGTGCCATCAAATTTTTGGCGCCATTGCTGGGGAATGGTTGCAACATATGCCTTGATATTGGTTATGTGAATATGTGAATATTGTAGATACTTTACTTTCTTTCAATACTTAGCTATAGTTTAGATTTCTTATGTATGTGTGCTATGACTCCCAAGTTTGATGACTCGGTCTCAACCGAATTCTAGCTTAGCCGAGTTTGACCCTGAGATTGAAAGAACTTTGTTACACGCTCAGCAAGCTAGACGGCGGTTGGACTATACGGCTAGTACTTCGGCCTCTCTTGAGGAAAATACCGACTGAGAGTGACTTGGAGTCCGCTACTTCCTATTTTTCTGTTGGCACTACTAATACATCTTTGCATCCCACAGGTGAACCATACATGATGGAACCATGACGGATCACTTTGCATGAGCAAGGAGCTCCGGATATCATACTTCACCTTTGCAAGCAAGGTATCCTAACCTTGATCTAAACTTTGAGTTGAAGAGTAGCTTGATACATCTACTTCCTAAATATCATGGGTTGCCGGGTCAAGACCCCATCCGACATCTAAGAGATTTTCAAGTTGCTTGTTCTACGGCTCGAAGGCATGGAGCCGATGAGTTGGCTATTATGGTTTTTGCCTTTCCCTTCTCTCTTGAAGGGCAAGCAAAGACATGGTTTTATTCGCTACCGGATGAGATTGTGATCAATTGGAATTTCTTGAGAAGAGAGTTTCTAGATAAATTCTTCCCACGAGAGAAAACTGATTACGTCCGGAAGGAGATCTCGGGTATAATGCAAAGAGACCAAGAGAGTTTGTATGAGTATTGGACTCGGTTCAAGAGGCTATTAGAATCTTGTCCCCATCATGGATTGAACACTCACTTGCTCATTAGTTACTTCACCGGAGGTCTTTGTGTGGAAGATAGAAGATTGCTCACTGCTTCTCGTGGTGGTTCCCTTTCAAAAAACAAGACGGAGGGAGAAGCTTGGAAATTGATAAATGATGTTGCCGAGGCTACACAACATGTAAGGGTGAGAAGTAATCCTCTCAAGGGTGTGGTAGAACCATCCCCTTCTGAAGCAAGCTTAACCAAAGCGCTTAGGGACATGACCACTATTCTCACACAAATACAAAAAGATCAAAAGGAATACTACTCTATCCAAGCCATCCAAGCCCCACCCCCAGTTGCTCAACTTGAAGGCCCTCCTAGGATTTGTGGTTTGTGCTCTAGCACCACACACTACACCGATCAATGCTGTCAAATTCAAGAGGAGCATGCCCTTGTCATAGCTAATGTGAATTACAACAATCGTCCGCCTTCTCAAGGCCAAAACAACTACTCTCATGGTAGTAATCAAAATCAAAGGTGGCGGGATAATGTACAAGGGAACAATCAAAACCAAAGATGGAACAACTCTTCTTATCATCACAACAACAACCAATCTTCATCCCAATACCACCATAACAACACCAACCACCAAGCTAACCAAAATCACCCGAACTAAAACCAAAATAACTACACCAAATACCAAGTACCACACCATAGACAACAATCCAACCAAACCCCTTCATCTTCCACCAATCAAGTAGATAAGTTTAGAGCCGCTATGGAGAAACGGGACGAGAGCAACAAGGCTCAATTTAATGCCTTGGGCGCTCAATTGGCCAATCTCACCAACATGCTTTCAAAGATGACCATGCCCTCTTCCAACAACAACATCGACCAACCCTCAAGCTCTTCTAACCTTCCATCCTGATGAGCGGATAATTTATACACTTTTTGGCATTGTTTTTACGTAGTTTTTAGTATAATTTAGTTAGTTTTTACTATGTTTTTATTAGTTTTTAAATAAAAATCACATTTCTGGACTTTACTATGAGTTTGTGTGTTTTTCTGTGATTTCAGGTATTTTTTGGCTGAAATTGAGGGACTTGAGCAAAAATCTGATTCAGAGGCTGAAGAAGGACTGCAGATGTAATTGGATTCTGACCTCCCTGTACTAGAAGTGGATTTTCCGGAGCTACAGAAACCCGATTGGCGCACACTCAATTGAGTTGGAAAGTATACATCCAGGGCTTTCCAGCAATATATAATAGTCCATACTTTGTCCAAGTTTTGACGATGCAAACTAGCGTCTTCCTGCCCTATTCTGGAGTTAAACGCCAGAAACAGGTTGCAAATCAGAGTTAAACGCCAGAAACAGGCTACAACCTGGTGTTTAACTCCAAAAAGAGTCTCTACACATGAAAGCTCAATGCTCAGCCCAAGCACACACCAAGTGGGCTCGGAAGTGGATTTCTGCATCATTTACTTATTTTTGTAACCCTAGCTACTAGTTTAGTATAAAAACTATTTTTAGTGATTTATTTTACATCTTTGGATATTTAATCCTTAGACCTATATCTCTGGTTAGTCTTTGAATAATTTTATGTTCAGAGATCACGTTTAGGGGGCTGGCCATTCGGCCATACCTGGACCTTCATCACTTATGTATTTTCAATGGTAGAGTTTCTACACACCATAGATTAAGGTGTGGATCTCTGCTGTCCCTCATGAATTAATGAAAAGTACTATTGTTTTCTTATTCAATTCAAGCTTATTCCTATTCTAAGATATTCGCTTGCACTTCAACCATGATGAATATGATGATCCGTGACACTCATCACTATTCTCAACCTATGAATGCGTGCCTGATAACCACTTCTGTTCTACCGTAGATTGAGCATTTATCTCTTCGGCTCCTGGTTCATATCAGAGTCTTTGTGGGATAGCCTAGAATTATTGGTGGCCATTCTCGAGATCCGGAAAGTCTAAACCTTGTCTGTGGTATTCCGAGTAGGATCTGGGAAGGGATGACTGTGACGAGCTTCAAACTCGCGAGTGTTGGGCGTAGTGACAAACGTAAAAGGATCACTAGATCCTATTCCAACATGATCGGGAACCGACAGATGATTAGTCGTGCAGTGACAGCGCATTTGGACCATTTTCACTGAGAGAACGGGAAGTAGCTGATGACAAGTCATCTTAGCCTAGTTTCACTAGTTTTTTTTACTTATTTTCAATTGATTTATGCATTTTCTTGAGCCATAAGCAAGCCAATTGGGTAGATTTTCATGTTTCCTTTGATTTAATCAACCATGGATGAATTAATGCAATTTCATGAGATTTTATGCTATAATTGTCATATATTATGAAAGAAGAACAAACTCATGATTTTGAGCAAAGCTTTGATGTGTTTGGTTGATTGATGATAGGTGAAAAGAGTTTTGAAGAAGGTTGAAGAAAGAAGGAATGGCTAGGAGCAAGGGAGAACAAAAAGCTTGAGCTAACCCGGTTCACAATGGATCTTTCTCCAACTCCAAGAGCAATCAACCAAGGCCTTTATCAACCCAATTCCATCAAGACCAAAGGCCCAATTGAAGGCTTGAAGACCATTTGAAGAAAGTGTATAAATAGCTTAGGATTTAAGTTTTAAGGGAGCTTTCCTTTTAGTTTGGCTGAGTAGTTTTTGGAGAGCTTTTGGTTTTGAATTGTTTTAAGTTTCTAAGCTTCGGAGTAGGAGAATTGAATTCTCTTTCTCTTAGTTTTCTTGTTTTCAATTTCAATTACATTTGCCTTGGATCTTGGGTTGAAGAATTGAGGAAATTCTGTCTCAATCTCACCTTGAGATCTCTCTGTCTCACTTTATTGCAACTTTTGGAAATTGAATTTGGTTTTGCTTCTTCTACTGCTTGATCTTTAAATTTTCTTGCAATTGATTTCCGAATTGGATCTAGGAAGGCATTGAGATCTAGACTCGGTTATCTAGTCTCTTAGGTTCTGAGATCTGGAGTTTGCATTTTAAATTCTCTGTTTAAAGCTTTTCAAGTTCATTTACATTTCCGTTTCAGATCCGGTTCAACTCAAGTCACCCTTTACTTGTCTGATTAATGCAATTTACTTTTCCTTGTTTAAATTCTGCAAATCCACTTCCCAATTCCCTTTACAGTTCAAGCCATTTACATTTCTTGCACTTTAAGATTCTGCAATTTACATTTCTTGCGTTCTAAGTTTTTGCCATTTAATTTCTTGTTCTTTAAGATTCAGCACATTTACCTTCTCTGCTCTTTAATTTACTGCAATTGTCCCTCTCCCTTTTAAATTTCATGCAATTTAGCTTCTGTCGAATACAAACCACTCAACTCAACTCTTGATTCGCTTGACTAAATCAACCACTCCAGAGATGTTCAATGAATGGGACATGTTGCAAAATTTCTATGAAGGCCTGACATTGAAATCTCAAGAGGCATTAGATCATTCTGCTGGAGGTTCACTACAACTGATGAAAACTGCTGAGGAAGCCCAAAATCTTGTGGACATGGTGGCCAACAATCAATATTTCTTTGCTCATCAAAGAAACCGCCAACCATCACAAAGGAGAGGAGTAATGGAGCTATAAGGAGTGGACTCAATCTTGGCTCAAAACAAAATGATGCAGCAACAAATTCAACAACAGTTTGAACAAATGGCCAAAAGAATTGATAGCCTTCAAGTAGCAGCTGTGAACACAAGCCAACCATCAACTGTATGGGTGCAGAATGAAGAAAGCCAAGAAGAGCAACAACAGGAGCAAGTGCAGTACATGCATAACCAAAACTCTGGACAAAATGAAGTGTATGGTGACACATACAATCCATCCTGGAAGAACCACCCAAACCTCAGATGGGGAGATAATCACAACCAAAACCAACAACCATGGCAGAGGAACTCAACCCAAAACAATTCAAGAAACAACCAAAACCACAACCAGCAGCAAACTAACCAAAACCCTTACAGAAAATCTCAAAACAACTACCCCAACCCCAACCATTACCAATCCAATAACCAACCCACCAACCAAAATGCCTACCATCCACCATCCACATCTCACAACCCACCACAAGCATCACCTGAATCTCAAAGACTCACTAACTTGGAAACCTTGAAAGACAAAATGTGGAAGCACCAGAAAATGACAACCAAGAACCATGAAGCCTCCATGAAGAGCATAGAGAGGCAGATTAGGCAAATCTCCAAGCAGATTTCTATTGAGAAACCCTCAAGCTCACTGCCGAGTGACACAATCCCAAATCTTAAGGAAGAATGCAAGGCAATACAATTAAGGAGTGGAAGAACATTGATGAGCAACAATGACACTACAAAGAAGCAAGTAGAGAGCAGCAAAAGACCAATAGAAGATGAAAAGCAAACAAAGGCAGATGAAGCCAAGGATCAAGTTATGATGCCAAACAAAAGCACTGAGAAACTCAAAGAAAAGAACAACTAACCACACAATTCAAAAGAAGTGATTAAGGGACAGCAGCAAGTAGGAAAGAGCATCACACCTCCACTGCCATATCCCCAGAGATTCAGCAAAGAGACTAAGGACCAACATTTTCACAAGTTCCTTGAAACTTTCAAGAAGCTGGAGATCAACATTTCCTTGGTTGAAGCACTTGAGCAAATGCCTCTGTATGCCAAGTTTTTGAAGGAGCTTATCAACAAGAAAAGAAGTTGGGATGAGAAAGAGACCATACTGCTTACTGAGAAATGCAGGGCTTTGATTCAAAAAGGGCTTCCTCCTAAGCTTGAAGACCCCGGGAGCTTCTTGTTGCCTTGCACCGTTGGGGAATTAACCATCACTAAGGCAATGTGCGATCTAGGAGCAAGTATTAACTTAATTCCCTCCTCTTTGGTGAAAAAGTTGCATATAGAGGAAGTTAAACCGGTACAGATGTCTTTAGAGCTGGTAGATAAGTCAATGGTATACCCCAGGGGTGTAATTGAGAACCTTCTGGTCAAGGTGGACAAATTCATATACCCTGCAGACTTTGTGGTTCTGGATTCAGATGAAGATGAAAGTGACTCCATCATACTTGGGAGACCGTTCTTAGCCATTGCTAAAGCTATCATAGACGTAGAGCAAGGGGAATTAACTCTCAGAATGCATGATAAGAGTGTCACTCTGAAAGTAGTACCAGAAGCGCAGTTTAGTGATGAGAAGAAAGACAATATAGAACTCGACAAGGAAGAATCACAGTTAAAGGAAGAAAGTAACAAGGTGATTCACAGCAACATCCCAAGGCAAAAGATTGTGCAGAATGATGAAGAAGTCCAAGAGGATATTGGAGTACTAGCCACTGAGAAGAGAGATCTCCAAAGTAAGCCTACGGCCAGAGAAGAAAGATCAACAAAAGAAAGGAAGAAACACAGAAACAAAACAAAAAAGGGTTGGAAGAACAGAAAGATTCCAACAGAAGGGCTTTCCGAGGGTGATAAAGTGCAATTGATCTATCAACAACTGGGAGCAAGCCAACAGACGGATGACTATTACACTGTCAGCAATATACTCTCATTAGAACATGCTAAAATTAAACACCAAGGAACAAAGAGGAGGATTACAGTCAGGGGAGACAAGTTGAGGCACTACAATCATCAACCACCATAAAAGAAAGCCCCAGTGTCAAGCTAGTGACAATAAAAGAGCGCTCCATGGGAGGCAACCCATGATTTAAGATTTATGTCATTTTAAATTCAATAAGCTATGATCACCTGAGCATGATTTTTTCTTCTCTTCATGAACATACTTAATGAATGCATACACTATTTTGAAACATATGCTAAGACTTCTAAAGTTTGGTGTACCTTCAAGCACACCAAACCAGTGTTACAAACATTTTCATACTATGTGCTTAGTTATCCTGATGAAGCATATGACCAAGCACTAAGTTTGGTGTTTTTCTTTTCATGAAAATTAAAAATCATGCACCAATGATCATACGTTGTCACTTTCTGAGACTTTACAATGGAAAAGAAATCATATTCTGTGATGAAGGCATCAATTGTGATTAACTGCTGGCATCTCACATTTACCCCTTAACAAGAGACAAGTTTGGTGTTCATCAAACCTTGATGCACTGATTAAGGGATACAATTGATCCTTCATGAAAAAAAAAGAGAGAAAAAGAAAAATTATGATGAAAGCAATTCTTATAAACATTTAACCAAGAGTGACATTGGGATTTCAAGAACACTAGTTGGAGGAAGAAACATTTTTAAACTATATGACCAAACATTAAGTTTGGTGTCCTCCAAGAAAAGTCACGGTTAAAATGGATATAAGGAATGAGAGTTCATATAGTTGTGAATAAAGGAAGCATTCTTGCCACGGTTTGATAATGTTGATCCTTGATGTCTCGTTGTGATGACTAGGTGGTCAAAGAACACTCAATGAAAGAGACAAGACAAAGGGAGAGCATAGCATGGGGACAAAATCCCATCACATGTCTCAAAAAGTGAATCTGCCACTCCTTGGAATGATCACGTTAAAGACCATTGAAGAAGCAAGTTTTGTCTTCATTCACCCTCACATGCACACCTTTGATTCACATAGTGTCCAATTGCATCCCAGCCCTCCATTGTTCATTTAAGTAACACACCACCTTCAAGCCATGCACATAACCGAAGAGTTGCACACTCCCTGCACTCCAACCATTCAAACTCTATTTCATTTATCACTTTTCATCATATAAGCTCAGCCTCAAACATTTTCCCTCTCAAGAGCAAAACAAAACCTCCAATATTCCTCACAAACCCATTAACCTCTAAGAAGATCAACTAATCAAGTGATCATGGCCTCTTCCTCAAGAACCAAACGAAGAAAAGGAAAAGATCCCATGGTGGATGAGAGTACACCTGAATATGACCGATGGAGATTTAGATCTTGGTACCATCAATTACAACTTCAATGGATGAATGAGAAGAAGATATATCCAGAGGTTCCACTCTTGCTACCAGATGAAGGGTGCCAAGAAATGAAGGACAAGATTAGAAAGAGGAAATGGGAAGAACTCGTCTCACCTATCACTCAGGTCAATGCAAATATCATAAGAGAGTTTTATGCCAACATCCCAAGACTTAACACAGGTGAAGCCCCAATGTACAAGAGTTATGTACGGGGGATGGAAGTAGACTTTAGTTCAGATGCCATCAAGAAAGTCTTGGGACTAAAATCAGTCCGCTTTGGTGAACCGGGATACCACCAAAGGGTAAATGGAGATCCGGATTATGATAGAATTTCTAGAGATATTTGTATGGAGAACTCAGAGTGGGAAGGAGATGCCAAAAATAAATATAAATACCTAAGGAGAGGAGATCTTATCCCTGAAGCAAAGGGATGGTATGAGCTATTAAAAAGATCAATTCTGGGCACAGTAAACACCTCAGAAGTCAACAGGAAGAGAGCTGTTATGTTGCATTGCATCATGGTGGGAGGAGAGGTAAAGGTTCATGAAATCCTTGCAAAAGACATTCAAAAACTTGCAGAGAAGAACTCGGCCGGGTCTTGGTTGTACTACCCAAGCACCATTATGAGGTTGTGCACAAAAGCTAAAGTACCAATGGAGGACGAGAATCCAACATGGTTGAACCAGGGCATGCCTATAACCATTGAAAGAATGATGATGGCTACTGAAGCGCATCAAGGCCGAAGACCACATGGAAGAAGGCAAAGAGAAGAACCAATGGAGGAAGAAGAGTTACAAGAGGAAGAAGAACCACAAGAGGAAGAGGAACAACAACACATTCCACCACATGACACTCTAGATATGACTCAGATGCAGGAAGCAATTGGAAGATTATCACAACAGTACATGAGAATTCAAGAAAGACAAGAGGAATACCATTCACTATACATGAAAAACCAACAAGAGCAAGAAGAACGGGAGTTAAGAATGATGAACAAACAAAGTGAGTTTGAGTCAAAATTCTTCGCGATGCAAGAGGAGCATGCCTTTCAATCTCACGAATCGTTTGGAAAGTTGGTACAAATGCAAGCTGAAAATCTGAGGGCTCTCAAAGAGTTCACAACCCTCCAAGATGCAAGATATGAAGTCCAAGCCGACTACAACATAAATAGTCAAATCAAACTGAACTATATTAGAGAGCATCTGCACAACATGGATCCAGCATTTCCAACTTTCGATGAATTCTTCAAAGGGAGAAGTGAGATAGAAGTAAGCAATGCAATGAAGCTTGAAGATAGAGTAGAGGAAGCGATGAATAGAGCTGGTTTCTGGCGGGATCAACAGACAACAGACATGGACACAGGGAACACCAACAACCAAGTATATGAAAGAAGAAAGAAAAAGCATGACAAATGAAAGGTGGACTTGCTCCTTGTTCATCACTACAAAAAAAAAAGCATGCATCTTATTTGTTTAAAATAGTCTTTGCATTATGTTTGTTTCCCTTAAAATAAGTAAGCTAGTCTAATTGTGTGCTTGTGTGTTTACTTTCACTTAACAAAAA
>NC_029791.2:56326616-56421337 GCF_000816755.2 Arachis ipaensis
TAAATACCTAAGGAGAGGAGATCTTATCCCTGAAGCAAAGGGATGGTATGAGCTATTAAAAAGATCAATTCTGGGCACAGTAAACACCTCAGAAGTCAACAGGAAGAGAGCTGTTATGTTGCATTGCATCATTGTGGGAGGAGAGGTAAAGGTTCATGAAATCCTTGCAAAAGACATTCAAAAACTTGCAGAGAAGAACTCGGCCGGGTCTTGGTTGTACTACCCAAGCACCATTATGAGGTTGTGCACAAAAGCTAAAGTACCAATGGAGGACGAGAATCCAACATGGTTGAACCAGGGCATGCCTATAACCATTGAAAGAATGATGATGGTTACTGAAGCGCATCAGGGCCGAAGACCATATGGAAGAAGGCAAAGAGAAGAACCAATGGAGGAAGAAGAGTTACAAGAGGAAGAAGAACCACAAGAGGAAGAGGAACAACAACACATTCCACCACATGACACTCTAGATATGACTCAGATGCAGGAAGCAATTGGAAGATTATCACAACAGTACATGAGAATTCAAGAAAGGAAAGAGGAATACCATTCACTGTACATGAAAAACCAACAAGAGCAAGAGGAACGGCAGCTAAGAATGATGAACAGACAAAGTGAGTTTGAGTCAAAATTCTTCGTGATGCAAGAGGAGCATGCCTTTCAATCTCACGAATCATTTGGAAAGTTGGCACAAATGCAAGCTGAAAATATGAGGGCTCTCACAGAGTTCACAACCCTCCAAGATGCAAGATATGAAGTCCAAGCCGACTACAACATAAATAGTCAAATCAAACTGAACTATATTAGAGAGCATCTGCACAACATGGATCCAGCATTTCCAACTTTCGATGAATTCTTCAAAGGGAGAAGTGAGATAGAAGTAAGCAATGCTATGAAACTTGAAGATAGAGTAGAGGAGGCGATGAATAGAGCTGGGTTCTGGCGGGGTCAACAGACAACAGACATGGACACAGGGAACACCAGCAACCAAGTGTATGAAAGAAGAAAGAAAAGGCATGACAAATGAAAGGTGGACTTGCTCCTTGTTCATCACTACAAAGAAGAAAAAAAAAGCATGCATCTTATCTGTTTAAAATAGTCTTTGCATTATGTTTGTTTCCCTTAAAATAAGTAAGCTAGTCTAAGTGTGCGCTTGTGTGTTTACTTTCACTTAACAAAAAGCATGCTTTGTCCCCTGCATCTTTAATTCAATAAAAGAAATGTTTGAATGTGAAGTGAGATAGTTCTCTGTTAGATAGAAGTACAATAAAAGTAAGTGGTGGTATGTATGTGTGATTGTATGATAGCTCACTTTTAGTGAATAAGAGAACTAGGATGTCTCCTTCTAAGTAGAAAGTGGCCTACTGTCTATGAATCTCAATCAAATAAAAGTCCTTGGTTAAAAAGAAAAACAAAAAGAGAAAAGAAATAGCCAAAAAGTGGCAACAAGACAAAAGAAAATAAAAAGAAACAAAGCTAGACACCAATAGCTTGAACCTTAGAATATATGTCTGTGGTGTCTTTGTACTAGGATCTGCTTGGATTATTAAGTTCTTTGGAGTGTATCAACACTTGGTGACTTGGGTTAACTAACCCGGGATCATCAGCTGAAAGTCCACTATCAAGAGCAACCTAACTACAAGGCATTTAGTAACCCAAAGAGGTGCTGGGCATCAATGTTTTAAGAAGGAATGTGAGCCAAGTGTCTATAGTGAATAATGTGTCAAGTATAAAGAAAGAAAAGAACTTGTTACACATGACACTGAACTAAAGCTTATAGAGAAAAACAATAGTCAAGGACAAAGAAATAATGAGAGGTCATAGCAGTGTGTTGCTTGATGCTTGAAGGAGACTTTCTAGGCCTAAAAGTCAATAAGAAGTGAGTGTTTACTTATCCACAGAAAACCCCATGAACTACCAATAATACTCTGCTAGCATGAACATCCTCTTCCATTTCATTCTTTCTTCTCAATAATTCTTTTCTTGCTTGGGGACAAGCAAGCTTTAAGTTTGGTGTTGTGATGACAAGTCATCTTAGCCTAGTTTCACTAGTTTTTTTTACTTATTTTCAATTGATTTATGCACTTTCTTGAGCCATAAGCAAGCCAATTGGGTAGATTTTCATGTTTCCTTTGATTTAATCCACCATGGATAAATTAATGCAATTTCATGAGATTTTATGCTATAATTGTCATATATTATGAAAGAATAACAAACTCATGATTTTGAGAAAAGCTTTGATGTGTTTGGTTGATTGATGATAGGTGAAAAGAGTTTTGAAGAAGGTTGAAGAAAGAAGGAATGGCTAGGAGCAAGGGAGAACAAAAAGCTTGAGCCAAAGTTTGCCTCAAACTTTAGCTCAAACTTTTGGAAGAATTGAAAACACCCCAGAGGAAAAAAGCTTGAGCCAAAGTTTGCCTCAAACTTTAGCTCAAACTTTTGGGAGAAAAGCTTGAGCCAACATTTGCCTCAAACTTTTTGGCAAACGTTGGCATCACAAAACCAACACCCTGGAGGAGAAAAGCTTGCGCCAACGTTGGCCTCAAACTTTTTGGCAAACGTTGGCGCCACACTTGCACACCCTGGAGGAGAAAAGCTTGCGCCAACGTTTGCCTCAAGCTTTTTGGAAAACGTTGGCGCCACACACATATACAAGGGGACCAACGTTTGAGCAAAAGTTTGACCTCAAACTTTAGCCCAAACATTGGTAGCAGCAAGTTAAGCCATCTGGTATAAAAAGTTTGAGTAAAAGTTTGCCTCAAACTTTTACTCAAACTTTTATGATTTACAACCCGGTTCACAATGGATCTTTCTCCAACTCCAAGAGCAATCAACCAAGGCCTTTATCAACCAAATTCCATCAAGAGCAAAGGCCCAATTGAAGGCTTGAAGACCATTTGAAGAAAGTGTATAAATAGCTTAGGATTTAAGTTTTAAGGGAGCTTTCCTTTTAGTTTGGCTGAGTAGTTTTTGGAGAGCTTTTGGTTTTGAATTGTTTTAAGTTTCTGAGCTTCGGAGTAGGAGAATTGAATTCTCTTCCTCTTAGTTTTCTTGTTTTCAATTTCAATTACATTTGCCTTGGATCTTGGGTTGAAGAATTGAGGAAATTCTGTCTCAATCTCACCTTGAGATCTCTCTGTCTCACTTTACTGCAACTTTTGGAAATTGAATTTGGTTTTGCTTCTTCTACTGCTTGATCTTTAAATTCTCTTGCAATTGATTTCCGAATTGGATCTAGGAAGGCATTGAGATCTAGACTCGGTTATCTAGTCTCTTGGGTCCTGAGATCTGGAGTTTGCATTTTAAATTCTCTGTTTAAAGCTTTTCAAGTTCATTTACATTTCCGTTTCAGATCCGGTTCAACTCAAGTCACCCTTTACTTGTCTGATTAATGCAATTTACTTTTCCTTGTTTAAATTCTGCAAATCCACTTCCCAATTCCCTTTACAATTCAAGCCATTTACATTTCTTGCACTTTAAGATTCTGCAATTTACATTTCTTGCATTCTAAGTTTCTGCCATTTAATTTCTTGTTCTTTAAGATTCAGCACATTTACCTTCTCTGCTCTTTAATTTACTGCAATTGTCCCTCTCCCTTTTAAATTTCATGCAATTTAGCTTCTGTCGAATACAAACCACTCAAATCAACTCTTGATTCGCTTGACTAAATCAACCACTAAACTAAAATTGCTCAATCCTTCAATCCCTGTGTGATCGACCTCACTCCCGTGAGTTTTATTACTTGATGCGACCCGGTGCACTTGCCGGTTAGTTTTGTGTGTTTGGAATTCGTTTTCCGAAAATACACATCAGTAGCCATTGACAACGATGATGCCCGACATACAGCTTGCCATGGAAGGGAGTATGAATAATTGGATGAAGACAGTAGGAAAGCAGAGATTTAGAAGCAACAAGCATCTCCATACACTTATTTGAAATTCTCACCAATGAATTACATAAGTATCTCTATCCTATTTTCTATTTTATTTATATTTTAATTATCAAATCTCCATAACCATTTGAATCCACCTGACTGAGATTTATAAGATGACCATAGCTTGCTTCAAGCCGACAATCTCCGTGGGATCGACCCTTACTCATGTAAGGTTTATTACTTGGACGACCCAGTGCACTTGCTGGTTAGTTGTGCGAAGTTGTGAAAAAGAATTTGAGATTATGAACGTGCGTACTGAGTTTTTGGTGCCATTGCTAGAGATCAGAATTTCGTGCACCAAGTTTTTGGCGCCGTTGCCGGGGATTATTCGAGTTTGGACAACTGACGGTTCATCTTGTTGCTCAGATTAGGTAATTTTATTTTAATTTTAAGCTTTTTATTTTTATTATTTTTATTTTTAAAAAAAATAAATAAATTGTTCTATGGCTTCAGAATTTTTAAGAAAGAATTCTAGAGTTTTATGATGATCTATTGAAGTCTGGCTGGCTGTGAAGCCATGTCTAATCTTTTGGACCGAGGTTTCAACTCATCATCACAAGAGCTTTTTGATTCTCATCAATTCAGCTGTTGTATGCCTGATTTGTATGCTAAAGCTTGGCTGGCCATTGGCCATGTCTAGTGTTTTGGACCGGAGCTTTCATTGAAAGCTTGGCTGGCTAGTAAGCCATGTCTAATTCCTGGACCGGAGCTTTAGACTAACATTGCATGATTCCTGGAATTCTCATTAAAAATTTTGAAATCCTTATTTTTCTTTTTCCAATTAATTTTTGAAAAAACCAAAAAAAATTTATAAAACCATAAAACAAAAAATAATTTTGTGTTTCTTGTTTGAGTTTGATGTCAATTGCATCTTTTTAATTTTCATTAAAAATTTTTGAAAAACTCATACATGTGTTCTTCATGATCTTCAAGTTGTTCTTGATGAACTTCTTTGTTTGACCTTTGCATTTTCATGTTTTGTGTGTTTTCTTATTTTTCATATGCATTTTTAATTTGTTAGTGTCTAAACATTGAAAATCTCTAAGTTTGGTGTCTTGCATGTGTGTCTTTTCTTAAAAATTTTCAAAAATAAGTTCTTGGTGTTCATATTGACATTCAAAGTGTTCTTGATGTTCATATTGACATTCAAAGTGCTCTTGCATACTTTTCTTGTTTTGATTCATAATTTTTATGTCTTGTATCTTTTTTGTGTTTTTATCTTTCTTCATTAAAAATTCAAAAATCAAAAAAGATATCTTTCCCTTAATCTTCTCATAAATTTCGAATATTTGAGTTGACTTATTCAAAAATTTTAAAATTTAGTTGTTTCTTATGAGTCAAGTCAAATTTTCAATTTAAAAATCCTATCTTTTCAAAACTTTTTCAAAAATAAAATCTTTTTCATCTTTCTTTTATGATTTTCGAAAATTTTAAAAATGATTTTCAAAATCTTTTTCTTAATTTTATTTCATAATTTCAAAATCTTTACTAACAACTAATGTGATTGATTCAAAAATTTTAAAGTTTGTTACTTGCCTATTAAGAAAGGTTCAATCTTTAAATTTTAGAATCATATCTTTTTGTTTCTAGTTAGTCAAGTAATCAACTTTAATTTCAAAATCAAATCTTTTTAAATTTTTTTTTCAAATCTTTTTCAAAATAAATATCAATCATGTAACGACCCAATTTTCAATATGTCTAGATCATACCGGAAACTGAGTGCTACCAATTTGTCTTCCTAATTATTATCTATTATTTATCATATGAGCCTGATTCGTTGTTAAAAGTGTAGTTAATTTGCGAGGTGTATTTTTTTTTTTTGAAAATGTTTGGATTAATAGACAGAATCATTTATAATCAATTCACAAATAATAACAGATAAAACAGTTATAAACAACCACACATAAATACATCACAAGTAGTTGACAACATTCGGTGATTCAGCCTTTATTAGAATATAGACTGTTAGTTAGAACACCCCTAGATATAGCTAAATAATATCTATATACATGTATATACATACAACATCCCAAGTCCTAACCTGTTCAAGAGGTCCCTAAGCTGGCACCTAGGCTAGCCTAGACTTTATACTCACCTTGTCCCTCTAAACTACTAAAGCGAGGGAAAGTACGTTCTAGGTCTTCAAAACTCAAGTCAGGTGGAACGTCATCAAAAAATAGAACATCATCTGCTACTCCTCTGCACGATCAGACTTTTCCACAGGACGTCTCTCTGGTATCTCATGAAGTAGCCACACAATAGGAATCTCGTACACCGGATTTAGGTTAAAGTGCGCATACGAACGGGGTGCAGACGTTGGCTGGTCTCACAGTATATACATATAATCAGAGAATGATATTCACCCTAGACTCAGAAGACTATCTAGAGCAGAATCCTCTTCTTACAAACGGTCATCAGCGAACTATGGTAAGGTACTTTTACTTCCATCTGAAGGGGGAAGGGAGAGAGAAGGGGTAAGAACTGGGGAGTTCTTAGTAGAGTCGGGGTTATTAGTTACATTCATTAATTCTATGTTGTTTAGTAGACTATTAGCAGAATACAAAGAAACAGTAATTAGAAAACATAGATAAGTAGAGAAGATAGAAAAAACAGAGAGCAGAACACAAACAGAAGAATACAAGAAAATAACACAAGTGCAGAGAATGGAATACAAACAAGGAAAGCATACATTCATAACACAATCATAACAAAGTAAATACACAACCAAGTATGATGCATGTCTAGCCCTAGCGCAAGTAATGAGCCCATCTGTCGGTTTCTACACGCTCCCGACGTAACCCGAAGCAGCCGAAACGGGTATGGTTTTCCAGTCAGCATAGGTACAGTTCTCACTAACCGACGTATGCGTCATATCCTTTGTAAGCAAACTCTGCCTTACAGGTGGCGGCATTCCAGCCGTGTATGAAATCATATTCTCTGTAAGCAATCCATGCCTTACAGGTGCGGCATTCGGGAACAGGAAACGTTTATGGCTACCATGAACAACGCGGCTGAAGTAGTGCGTGAAGCTACGGTAATAGCGGCTAGGGCTGTTGAACGTATTGGAGTGAGAAATGGGAATGATGAGAATAACTTAGGGCATCCTGAAAGACCTATGACTCTTGCGACCTTTCTGAAGGTTAATCCGCCTAAGTTCAAGGGTACACTTATTGCGACTGACGTTGATAACTGGTTTCGAGGTATTGAACGATCACTGAGAGCGCAGCATGTTCCGAAAGGACAACACGTGGAGTTTGCTACTTATATGCTCGAGGGAGAAGCTGAGTACTGGTGGCAGGGGATACAGCGACTGCTACAACGTAATGAAGGTGACATTCCTTGGGATATTTTTAAAGATGAATTCTAAAAGAAATATTTCCCAAGAGCAGTGCGTGATGCTAAAGAGATAGAGCTTATGCAGCTGAGGCAAGGGGATATGACTGTTGTTGAGTATGCTCGTAATTTCGATGAATTGTGTCGTTTCTCTAAGATCTATCAAGGAAATCCTGCTGACTTTGAAGAATGGAAGTGCTTGAAGTTTGATGGAGGCCTTCGTGATGATCTGATGAGTTCAATAGTTCCACTGGAGATACGTAATTTTACTGAATTAGTCAACAAGAGCAAGTTAGTAGAAGAATGTATTAAAAAAGTGACTGTGGCCAAGGTGAGTCGCCAAGAATTTCCACCAAGGCGTCTTAGCAATCATCAGGCAGCTGGGAGAAGGGTGCATTTTAAAGCGCGTGGCATACGACAGCATAAGAACCTACAAGTTGGTAATATTACTGCTCGCCGTACGGGTAAGAATGGAGGTAAAGTAAGGCAAGGCAATGGTAAACGAGCCCATCAGGCTTACATAAACACTGCATGTAAGCAATACGGGAAAAGAGCATGATAACAGGTCTTGCCAGTTTGGATCACCTAACTGCTATGCTTGTGGAGAACTTGGACATATTGCCAAGGATTGTCCGAAGGGATTTACTCAAAATTCAGTTAGAACCCAGCAACAAGGACGAGTATTTGCTATCACTATTGACGACGTTGTGCAATCGAACGCCCTCATTCAAGGTCAGTGTTATGTCAAGAATCAATTTCTAACTGTACTGTATGATTCGGGTGCATCGCATTCTTTATTTCTCTAACTATTGCTTACGAGTTGGGATTATGTTTCTTTAAATTGAATTATTACTTGATTGTCCATACACCTACATCCCAAAATGCTTTGACCAGTTTAGTGTGCCTGCAAGTACCATTCGCTATTAGGAACAGGACTTTTATACACGATCTAATCTGTTTACCTCTAAGTGGTTTAGAAGTTATTTTAGGATTAGATTGGTTATCTAAGTATCATGCTTTCCTTGATTATATTAAAAGAACTGCTGTTATTCCATCTGATAGTCTATGTACTAAACCATTTCTATCCCACACCTTATATCTGAATTCTGTAAGAGTTACCTTAGACGGGAGGGATTATGAGGGGTACGTTCTGTTAGTGGCTAGCTCGAATGGCAGTGAACTAAGCTTAGAACGAATCCGAGTGGTGAAGGAATTTTTTGATGTTTTCCCGGATGACATACCTGAGTTTCCTCCTTAGTGAGAGATAGAATTCAGCATTAAACTAGTACCTGGAACCGAACCAATTTCCATAGCACCGTGCCGGATGTCACCACTGGAACTTGCAAAGTTGAAGAAGTAGTTGGATGAGCTACTTGGAAAGGAATTTATTCGTCCTAGTGCATCATCTTGGGGAGCTCCAGTATTGCTAGTAAAGAAGAAGGACGGTGGAATCAGACTTTGCGTAGATTACCGACAGCTAAATAAAGACACTATCAAGAATAAGTATCCACTTCCACGGATAGATGATTTGATGGATCAGTTGGAAGGTGCAACTGTGTTCTCGAATACTGATTTGCGATTGAGCTATCACTAGATTCGAGTGAAAGAATCAGATATACCGAAGACTGTATTTAGAACTCGTTATGGTCAGTATGAGTATATAGTTATGTCGTTTGGACTAACTAATGCTCCTACGATTTTCATGGATTACATGAATCGTATTTTCCGTCCGTACCTTGATCAGTTTGTAGTAGTTTTCATAGACGATATTCTCATCTATTCGAAGACAGAAAGAGTGCATGAAGAGCATCTAAGGACTGTATTGCAGACACTGAGGACTCGGAAGTTATATGATAAACTATCAAAGTGCGAATTCTGGACAGCGAAGGTGGATGGAATTTTTGAAGGACTATGATTTCAAATTAAGTTATCACCTAGAGAAAGCGAACGTGGTGGCAAATGCTTTAAGCAGGAAAAATTTGAGTATCTCTTGGATGATGATTCAGGAAGAAAAATTACTCACAGAATTTGAGGACCTTAAGTTGGCTATGACTGAGGCGTCAAGTGGAGTCCGTTTGGCCCAATTACGTATAACACCAGATTTTAAGATTAGTATTCAGCAAGCACAAGCACAGGGCTCAGAATTGATGACAATGCTGAGACGGATGAACACAGAAGAACCAGAAGCTGTGAGACAGAATCGTAGTGGCCTATAGAGGTACAAGAACAGAATTTGTGTGCCTAACTCTGGAGAATTGCGACAAAAATTCTTGCTGAAGCTCACCAAAGTAGATTTTCTATGCATCCTGGAGTGACAAAGATGTATCAAGATTTGAAACAAATGTTCTGGTGGCCGGGCTTAAAGAAAGAAGTAGCTGATTATGTCTCAAAATGTTTAACCTGCCAGAAGATGAAGGTGGAACATCAGAAGCTGTCAGGAACACTGCAACCCTTAGAAATACCACAATGGAAATGGGAGCAGATTACTATGGATTTTGTCACGGGATTGCCAAGGACCTCAACAGGACATGATACCATCTGGGTAATTGTGGACAGGTTAACAAAGTCAGCGCACTTCCTTCTGATTTGAGTTGACTATACTTTAGAAAGGCTGGAACGAATATATATTCAAGAAAATGTACGACTACATGGGATACCTTTGTAAATTGTCTCAGATCAAGTTTCGAGGTTTACTACTAGATTTTGAGGAGCTTTTCAGAAAGCGTTGGAAACAGAATTGCACACGAGTATAGCATACCATCCTCAGATAGACGGACAATCAGAGCATACAATCCAAACGTTAGAAGACATGTTACGATTATGTATGATAGACAACCAAAGTAGCTGGGATACGTATTTGCTATTGGTCGAATTTGTCTACAACAACAGTTGCCAATAAAGTATCGGGATGGCACTATGTGAAGCTCTCTACGAAAGAAGATGTCGGACACTATTGTGTTGGAATGACGATGGGGAAGCTAGTGTCTTAGGTCCAAACTTAGTGTAAGAAACTACTGAGAAGATAAAGGAGATTCGTCAGAAGATCTAGATAGCACAAGGCCGTCAAAAGAGCTATGCCGATAATAGAAGTAGACCCTTAGAGTTTAGTGAGGGAAACCATGTCTTTCTAGAAGTAACTTCGATTACTGGAATAGGTAGAGCCCTTAAGACTAAAAAGCTTAACCCACGATACATAGAACCTTTCAAATACTTAAAAGAGTCGGTCTAGTAGCTTATCAAATAGCCCTTCCTCCTTATTTATCAAACCTTCATGATGTTTTTTTTATGTCTCGCAACTTAAGAAATATGTTCCCGATGAGAGTCATGTTTCACAACCAGAAACAATATAGTTATAAAATGATATGACATATCAAGCATCACCAGTTCAGATCGTAGAAAGAAGTAATAAGAAGCTAAGAGGCAAGACTGTTCGCTTAGTCAAAGTAGCATGGGAACCAAAAGGAGAAGAAGAGCACACTTGGGCATTGGAAGATAAGATGAGAGTTGATTACCCGCATCTGTTCTCAGGTAACTGAAATTTTGAGGGCAAAATTTTCTTTTAGGAGGGTAGAATGTAACAACCCTGATTTTTGAGTACATGAGATCTTTTCTGAAAGTACGGATTTCTCCGGAAGATCAGTAAAGGGAACAAATCTGTTATATCATCAAGCATCTCAATCCTCATTATCATTATGTCATCCTTAAGTTAGAACCTCCTCTGAGGCAAGCTCGATAATGCAATCGCAAAGAACCTTGTTTTTGAACCGTATCGGTTGGCAGTTTTGATTCTGACTTTTGTAAATAGTCTCTGTTTGACGAACCGGACTCGATTCATGAGAGGAGAGAGATAATAGTATAATATTATCATTATGTTAGTATTAGAAAATGCTTGAATGACATTATAAGGTTACCTGGTCTGTTTTTGTTAAAAATAGAAAATCGGTTTAACCGGGTTTACGGTTTACTAGTGCAGCTTAGCACCAGCACTCTCTGATGAATTTAGCAATGCTAAGGCCTCATTATACATGTTCTATTCTCATAATAAATATGTTACTAGTGTCATTTATGCTAGTAGCTCAGAAAATAATTTTTAATAAGGTGATATATCTCTTCCTAACATACTGAGTGAGATTTGGTCAGTTGAGAGTTTTTGGATTTAAAGTTGTTCTTGATGTGATTTAGGAGGAAAAAGTGCTTAAAGACCACCTGAAAGTTTAACCGAATTAGGAGCAGCAAAACCAGGTAAGGATTGATGAATTTAATCTTGATTGATTATGTTTGAGTTGTGTGATTATGATATGGTTTGGCTGTGCTTGAAATTGATTGTTTGTATGAGTAATTCTTGTTGAAATTTTGGTGAAAATTTGATGAAATTTGATGAAATTCAAGCTATGAATGTGTGTTCTTGTGGCTGCTGGAAAATGAAAACCTAGAGCTTAAATTGAGGTTCAATTTGTGTTAAAATCATGTAGAAAAGATGGGGTTTTAGTGGCTGGAAATTTATTTTGAATTTTGGTAAAAATCGGTTGCTGAAATGACTGAAAAAAGAGTAAAAATAGAGAAAGAATTTGAAGAATATACGAAGAACACGAAGAACACTTTGAGTGTGGTGAAGAACATTGAAGAGCACCTTTTAGATCTTAGAAAGGGCAAGGAAGTAAAATTTTTGGTGTTTAAGGGGTTATATGGTAATTTCTAGAAGTTAGGGTGGTAAAAGTAGAAATATTAAAAGTTATGGGTGGTAAAAAGTGAATTTTAAAGGTTAAAAGTAAAAGGTAAGTTAATTTTCGAAAATATATTAATAAAATAATAAATAATAATAAAATAGCGCATTTCCTTTGTTATGATTGTGGTATGAATGTATGCTTTCCTTGTTTGTATTACATTCTCTGCGCTTGTGTTATTTTCTTGTATTCTTCTGTTTATGTTCTGCTCTCTGTTTTCTCTATCTTCTCTACTTATCTGTGTTTTCTAATTACTGCTTCTTTGTATTCTGCTAATAGTCTGCTAAACAACATAGAATTAATGAACGTAACTAATAACCCCGACCCTACTAAGAACTCCCCAGTTCTTACCCCTTCTCTCTCCCTTCCCCCTTCAGATGGAAGTAAGAGTACCTTACGATAGTTCGCTGATGACCATTCGCAAGAAGAGGATTCTGCTCTAGATAGTCTTCTAAGTCTAGGGTGAATATTGTTCTCTGATTATATGTATATACTGTGAGACCAGCCAATGTCTGCACCCCGTTCGTATGCGCACTTTAACCTAAATCCTGTGTACGAGATTCCTATTGTGTGGCTACTTCTCAACGAATCAGGCTCATATGATAAATAATAGATAATAATTAGGAAGACAAATTGGTAGCGCTCAGTTTCCGATATGATCTAGACATATTGAAAATTGGGTCGTTACAAATCACATCTTTTTTAAAAACAATTTCAAAATCTTTTCTAACTTATTATCTTTTCAAATTGATTTTCAAATCTTTTTCAATTAAGTACTTGACTTTTTGTTTGTTTTACTATTTCTTATCTTTTTCAAAACCACCTAACTAATTTTCTCTCTCTAATTTTCGAAAATTTATTTATCTACTAACACTTCTCTTCTACTCAAAATTCGAACCCCCTCTTCCTCTCTGTGTTCGAATTTTTCTCTTCTCTTTCTTCTATTCTTCTCTTCTTCTACTCACATAAAGGAATCTCTATACTGTGACATAGAGGATTCCTCTTATTTTCTGTTCTCTTCTTTTTCATATGAGCAGAAACAGGGATAAAGACATTCTTATTGAAGCTGATCCTGAACCTGAAAGGACTCTTAAGAGAAAACTAAGAGAACCTAAAGCCAACTCTCTGGAGAGGACCTTACAGAAATTTTCGAAAAAGAAGGAGACATGGCCGAACCTAATAACAATGGAAGAGATGCAAGGAAGATGCTTGGTGACTTTATTGCACCCTCTTCCAACTTCTATGGAAGAAGCATCTCAATTCCTGTAATTGGAGTAAACAACTTTGTGTTTAAGCCTCAATTAGTTTCTCTAATATAGCAGAATTGTAAGTTTCATGGACTTCTAATGGAAGATCCTCATCAATTGTTGGCTGAATTCTTGCAAATATGTGACACTATCAAGACCAATGGAGTTGATCCCGAGGTCTACAGGCTTATGCTTTTCCCTTTTGTTGTAAGAGACAGAGCTAGAACATGGTTGGATTCACAACCTAAGGAAAGCCTGAACTCTTGGGATAAGCTGGTCAGTGCTTTCCTGGCCAAATTCTTTCCACCTCAAAAGATGAGCAAGCTTAGAGTGGAAATCCAAACTTTCAGATAGAAGGAAAGAGAATCGGTCTATGAAGCTTGGGAAAGATACAAGCAACTGATCAAAAGGTGTCCTACTGACATGCTTCCAGAATGGAGCATCATATGTATATTCTATGATGGTCTGTCTGAGTTGTCAAAAATGTCATTGGACCATTCTACAGGAGGATCTCTTCATCTGAAAACCCCTGCAAAAGCTCAAGAACTCATTGAGATGGTTGCAAATAACCAGTTCATGTACACCTCTGAGAGGAATCCTGTGAACAATGGGACGCCTCAGAAGAAGGGAGTTTTTGAAATTGATACTCTGAATGCCATATTGGCTCAGAACAAAATATTGACTCAGCAAGTCAATATGATTTTTCAGAGTCTGAATGGATTGTAAGCTGCATCCAACAGTACTAAAGAGGCATCTTCTGAAGAAGTAGCTTATGATCCTGAGAACCCTGCAATGGCAGAGGTGAATTACATAGGAGAACCCTATGGAAACACCTATAACCCTTCATGGAGAAATCATCCAAATTTCTCATGGAATGACCAAAAGAAGTCTCAACAAGGCTTCAATAATAATGGTGGAAGAAATAGGTTTAGCAATAGCAAGCCTTTTCTATCATCTTCTCAGCAACAGACAGAGAATTTTGAACATAGCCATTCTGGCCTGGAGACCATAGTTTCTGATCTATCCAAGACCATAATAAGTTTCATGAATGAAACAAAGTCCTCTATTACAAATTTGGAGGCACAGATGGGTCAGCTGAGTAAGAAGATTACTGAAACTCCTCCCAATACTCTCCCAAGCAATACAGAAGAAAATCCCAAGAGAGAGTGCAAGGGCATAACCATGACCAACATGGCCGAACCTGGAGAGAGTGAGGAGGACGTGAGTCCCAGTGAGAAAAGCCTCGTGGGATGTCCTCTGGACAGAAAGGAGTTCCCCTTTGAGGAACCAAAGGAATCTGAGGCTCATACAGAGACCATAGAGATTCCATTGAAGTTTCTTTTGCCATTCATGAGCTCTGATGACTATTCTTCCTCCGAAGAGGATTAAAACACCATTGAAGAGCAAGTTGCTAAGTATCTAGGAGCAATCATAAAGTTGAATGCCAGTTTATTTGGTAATGAGACTTGGAAGGATGAACCCCCTTGTTCACCAATGAACTGAATGCATTAATGAGGTAGACATTACCTCAGAAGAAACCGGATCCCAGAAAATTCTTCATACCTTGTACCATATGTACCATGACCTTTGAGAAGGCTCTGTGTGACCTGGGGTCAGGGATAAACCTCTTGCCACTCTCTGTAATGGAGAAATTGGGAATCTTTGAGGTACAAGCTGCAAGAATCTCACTAGAGATGGCAGACAAATCAATGAAACAGGCTTATGGGCTAGTAGAGGACGTGCTAGTGAAGGTTGAAGGCCTTTACATCCTTGCTGATTTCATAATCCTAGACACTGGGAAGGATGAGGATGAATCCATCATCCTTAGCAGACCCTTCCTAGCCACAGCAAAAGCTGTGATTGATGTTGACAGAGGAGAGTTAGTCCTTCAGTTGAATGAGGACTACCTTGTATGCAGAACTCAACGTTCTCCTTCTGTAACCATGGAGAGGAAGCATGAAAAGCTTCTCTCAATACAGAGTCAAGCAAAACCCCCTCATTCAAACTCTAAGTTTGGTGTTGGGAGGCCACAACCAAACTCTAAGTTTGGTGTTGAGAGGCCCCAACCTTGCTCGAATTATCTGTGAGGCTCCATGAGAGCCCACTGTCAAGCTATTGACATTAAAGAAGCGTTTGTTGGGAGGCAACCCAATGTTATTTAATTATATCTAGTTATTTTCTATTGCTATTTTATGTTTTCTTTAGGTTGATAATCATGTGAAGTCACAAAAACAACTGAGAAATCAAAAACAGAATGAAAAATAGCATTAAAAACAGCTCACCCTAGAAGAAGAGCTTACTGGTGTTTAAACGCCAGTAAGAAGCAGCAGACTGGCGTTTAACACCAGAAAGAAGCATCAAGCTGGCGTTAAACGCCAGCTTTTCTAAATGCATTCTAAGGGCGTTTTGCACGCCTAAATGCAGCAGGGATGATAAGTCCTTGACCCCTCAGGATCTGTGGACCCCACAGGATCCTCACCTACCCCACCTCTTTTTCTCTCCTTTTCACACCCTTTCATAACACTCTTCCCCAAATACCCTTCACCAAACACCTCCATCCCTCTTCCCCAAATACTCCTCACCACTCACATCCATCCACTCTTCCCCAAAAACCCCACCCCTATATAAACCCCTCAACACTACCTCATTTTCACACATTACAAATACTTCTCCTCCATCTCCTCCATTTTCTTCTTCTTCTACTATTTTCTTTCTTCTTTTGCTCGAGAACAAGCAAACATTTTAAGTTTGGTGTGGTAAAAGCATTGCTTTTTGTTTTTCCATAACCATTAATGGCACCTAAGGCCAGAAAAAACCTCAAGAAAGAGGAAAGGGAAGGCAATTGCTTCCACCTCTGAGTCATGGGAGATGGAGAGATTCATCTCAAAGGTCCATCAAGACCACTTCTATGAAGTTGTGGCCAAGAAGAAGGTGATCCCTGAGGTCCCTTTCAAGCTCAAAAGGAGTGAGTATCTGGAAATCAGGCATGAGATTAGAAGAAGAGGATGGGAAGTACTCTCCAATCCTATTCAACAAGTCAGAATCTTAATGGTTCAAGAGTTTTATGCAAATGCATGGATCACTAGGAACCATGATCAAAGCATGAACCCAAATCCAAAGAATTGGATTACAATGGTTCGGGAGAAATCCTTAGATTTCAGTCCGGAAAATGTAAGGTTGGCATTTAACTTGCTAATGATGCAAGAAAATGCACGCCCCTACACTAAAAGGTTTAACTTTGATCAAAGGTTGGACCAAGTCCTCATGGACATATGTGAGGAAGGAGCTCAATGGAAAATTTACTCAAGAGGCAAGCCGGTTCAATTGAGAAGGCATGACCTTAAGCCTGTGGCTAGAGAATGGTTAGAGTTCATCCAACACTCTATCATTCCTACTAGCAACCGATCCAAAGTAACTGTGGATCGGGCCATCATGATCCATAGTATCATGATTAGGGAGAAAGTGGAAGTTCATGAGATTATACCTCAAGAACTCTACAAGGTGGCTGACAAGTCCTCCACTTTGGCAAGGTTAGCCTTTTCTCTCCTCATTTGCCACCTCTGTAATTCGGCTGGGATTGACATAGAGGGAGACATCTTCATTGATGAAGACAAGCCCATCACTAAAAAAAGAATGGAGCAAACAAGAGATCATGGACCTCATCAAGAGCATGAGGAAATTTCTCACATGAAATCCCTGAGATGCCTCAGGGGATGCATTTTCCTCCACAAAACTATTGGGAGCAAATCAACACCTCCCTAGGAGAATTGAGTTCCAACATGGGACAACTAAGGGTGGAGCACCAAGAGCACTCCATCATTCTCCATGAGATTAGAGAAGATCAAAGAGCCATGAGGGAGGAGCAACAAAGGCAAGGAAGAGACATTGAGGAGCTCAAGAACAGCATTGGTTCTTCAAGAGGAAGAACACGCCACCCTCACTAAGGTAGACCCATTCCTTAATCTCGTTGTTCTCATTTTTCTATTTTTCGGTTTTGAGCCTTATGTTTTATTTATGTTTGTGTCTTTACTACATGATCATTAGTGTTTAAGTGTCTATGTCTTAAAGCTATGAATGTCCTATGAATCCATCACCTCTCTTAAATAAAAAAAATGTTTTTAACCAGAAAAGAACAAGAAGTACATGAATTTGAAATTCATCCTTGAGATTAGTTTAATTATTTTGATGTGGTGACGATACTTTTTGTTTTCTGAACGAATGCTTGAACATTGCATAGGTCTTTTGAATTTGTTGTTTATGAATGTTAAAATTGTTGGCTCTTGAAAGAATGATGAAAAAGGAGAACTGTTATTTGATAATCTGAAAAATTATAAAATTGATTCTTGAAGCAAGAAAAAGCAGTGAATAAAAAGCTTGCAGAAAAAAAATGGCGAAAAAATAAAAGAAAAAGAAAGAAAAAGAAAAAGCAAGCAGGAAAAGCCAGTAGCTCTTAAAATCAAAAGGCAAGGGTAAAATAAAAAGGATCCAAGGCTTTGAGCATTAATGGATAGGAGGGCCTAAAGGAATAAAATCCTGGCCTAAGCGGCTAAACCAAGCTGTCCCTAACCATGTGCTTGTGGCGTGAAGGTGTCAAGTAAAAAGCATGAGACTGAGCGGTTAAAGTCGTGATCCAAAGCAAAAAGAGTGTGCTTAAGAACCCTAGACACCTATAATTGGGGACTCTGGCAAATCTGAGTCACAATCTGAAAAGATTCACCCAGTTATGTGTCTGTGGCATTTATGTATCCGGTGGTAATACTGGAAAACAAAGTGCTTAGGGCCACGGCCAAGACTCATAAAGTAGCTGTGTTCAAGAATCAACATACTGAACTAGGAGAATCAATAACACTATCTAAATTCTGAGTTCCTATAGATGCCAATCATTTTGAACTTTAAAGGATAAAGTGAGATGCCAAAACTGTTCAGAGGAAAAAGCTACTAGTCCCGCTCATCTAATTGGAGCTAAGTTTCATTGATATATTAGGATTTATAATATATTCTCTTATTTTTATCCTATTTGATTTTCAGTTGCTTGGAGATAAGCAACAATTTAAGTTCGGTGTTGTGATGAGCGGATAATTTATACATTTTTTGGCATTATTTTAGGTAGATTTTAGTATAATTTAGTTAGTTTTTATTAGTTTTTAAATAAAAAACACATTTCTGGACTTTACTATGAGTTTGTGTGTTTTTCTGTGATTTCAGGTATTTTCTGGCTGAAATTGAGGGACTTGAGCAAAAATCTGATTTAGAGGCTGAAGAAGGACTGCAGATGCTATTGGATTCTGACCTCCCTGCACTCGAAGTGGATTTTCTGCAGCTACAGAAACCCAATTGGCGCGCTCTTAATTGCGTTGAAATGTAGACATCCAGTGATTTCCAGCAATATATAATAGTCCATACTTTGTCTAAGTTTTGACGACGCAACTGGCATTCAAACACCAACTTCCTGCCCCATTCTGGAGTTAAACGCCAGAAACAGGTTGTAAATCAGAGTTAAACGCCAGAAATAGGCTAGAACCTGGTGTTTAACTCCAAAAATAGTCTCTACACATAAAAGCTCAATGCTCAGTCCAAGCACACACCAAGTGGGCCCGGAAGTAGATTTCTACATCATTTACTTATTTTTGTAACCCTAGCTACTAGTTTAGTATAAAAACTACTTTTAGTGATTTATTTTACATCTTTGGACGTTTAGTCCTTAGACCTATATCTCTGGTTAGTCTTTGAATAATTTTATGTTCAGAGATCACGTTTAGGGGGCTGGCCATTCGGCCATGCGTGGACCTTCATCACTTATGTATTTTCAACGGTAGAGTTTCTACACACCATAGATTAAGGTGTGGAGCTCTGCTGTCCCTCATGAATTATTGCAAAGTACTATTGTTTTCTTATTCAATTCAAGCTTATTCCTATTCTAAGATATTCGCTTGAACTTCAACCATGATGAATATGATGATCCGTGACACTCATCACTATTCTCAACCTATGAACGCGTGCCTGACAATCACTTCCGTTCTACCGTAGATTGAGCGTTTATCTCTTGGGCTCCTGGTTTAGATCAGAGTCTTCGTGGTATAGGCTAGAATTATTGGCGGCCATTCTTGAGATCCGGAAAGTCTAAACCTTGTCTGTGGTATTCCGAGTAGGATCTGTGAAGGGATGACTGTGACAAGCTTCAAACTCGTGAGTGTTGGGCATAGTGACAGACGCAAAAGGATCACTGGATCCTATTCCAACATGATCGAGAACCGACAGATGATTAAACGTGCGGTGATAGCGCATTTGGACCATTTTCACTGAGAGGACGGGAAGTAGCCATTGACAATGGTGATGCCCAACATACGGCTTCCCATGGAAGGGAGTATGAATAATTAGATGAAGACAGTAGGAAAGCAGAGATTCAGAAGCAACAAGCATCTCCATACACTTATCTGAAATTCTCACCAATGAATTACATAAGTATCTCTATCCTATTTTATATTTTATTTATTCTTTAATTATCAAATCTCCATAACCATTTGAATCCACCTGACTGAGATTTACAAGATGACCATAGCTTGCTTCAAGCCAATAATCTCCGTGGGATCGACCCTTACTCACGTAAGGTTTATTACTTGGATGACCCAGTGCACTTGCTGGTTAGTTGTGCGAAGTTGTGAAAAAGAATTTGAGATTATGAACGTGCGTACTTAGTTTTCGGCGCCGTTGCTAGAGATCACAATTTCGTGCACCACATCCCAACCCCAACCAAACCCCAAGGGCGGTCTCAACGCCATCACTCTACGGTCGGGGACTACATTGTAGGAGATACCTCCTAGAGTCATGGAAGACATTCATGAGGAAGAAAGTAGTTGTTGAAGCTCCACATGAAGAAGAGAAGGTAGACAAAGGGCATGAGGAAGAAAGAGTAAGCCTTAAGGAACCTAAGAGGAAAGCTATAGTGGATGAGTCCATTCCTATCCCATTCCCTTCCATGGTGAAGAAAGCAAAGAATACTCCAGAATTCGATTTGAACATGCTCCAAGTGTTCAACAAAGTTGAGGTAACCATACCACTTCTTGATGCTATCCAACAAATTCTGAAGTATGCAAAATTTTTGAAAGACTTGTGTACACACAAGGATAGGATAGGAGAGTTGGAGACATTATCCTTGGGTAGTTCGATTTCTTCCTTGATGGAGCCTATTCTAAAGAAATATGGTGACCCTGGACCTTGTTTGGTGTCCTGTTGTATTGGTGGGCGCACTTTTCATGACTGTATGTGTGATCTAGGAGCTTGCGTAAGCATCATGCCGCTTTCTATCTTTGTGCGGTTGAATTTAGCACCATTAAAGAAATCGACGGCGAAGTTTACCTTAGCCGATAAAAGTGTGATCACGGTGATGGAAATAGCAGAAGATGTACTTGTCGCGATCAAGGACTTGGTCTTTTTGGTTGACTTTTACATCCTTGAAATGCCTCCAACAAAAAATAGAAGCTCATCCTCCGTTCTACTTGGTAGACCCTTCCTTAAGACCTTTGAATTCAAGTTAGATGCCTTCACCGGCACATATTCCTTAAGACCTCTAAATTCGAGTTAGATGCTATCAAGTTTAATTTGGAAGAAGCCATGAAGCATCCTCCCGAAGAGCATTCCGTTCTCCGATGTGATGTAATCGATAAAGTGGTAGCGGAAGTGCGAAAAGAAGACTACAACAAATCATGCTACCCTATTGTTGAAGAGACGGATAACCAAGAGGATGAACAAGAGAAAGTTGTTGAGAATGAACTCCGTGAGCTTCATGAAAAGGAACCTCAGCTTGAGGCAAAGAGTGAATTGAAACCACTTCCATCTCATTTGAAGTATGCTTTCTTAGAGGACAACCAAAAGTTTCCGGTCATTATTGCTAGTGAGCTTTTTAGTGAAGAGGAAGGGAGGCTCCTATATGTTCTAAGAAAGCACAAGAAGGCAATTGGTTGGAGCCTAGCCGATATTGTGGGGATTGACCCCCGCAAGTGCATGCATCGTATATTTCTCCAAGAGGGAGCTCGGCCGGTTAGGCAACCGCAAAGGAAGCTCAAACTAACCATCCTCGATGTGGTAAAGAAGGAAGTCACTAGGCTACTTGATGCGTGTATCATATACCCACTTTCTGACAGTGAGTGGGTGAGCCCGATCTAGGTTGTTCCAAAGAAATCGGGCATCACTGCGGTTAAAAAGGATGATGGTGAAGTGGTCACCAAGAGAGTACAAAATGTGTGGCGAGTGTGCATCGATTATAGAAGATTGAACGCCGCTACAAGGAAGGACCACTACCCTTTGCCCTTTATCGATCAGATGTTGGACCGTTTGGCGGGTAAATTCCATTATTGCTTTCTTGATGGATTCACTGGTTACTTCCAGATTCACATTGCTCCTGAAGATCAGGAAAAGGCCACATTTACTTACCCTTTTGGCACCTTTGCCTACAAAAGGATGCCATTTAGACTATGTAATGCACCTGCTACTTTTCAGCGGTGTATGACGAGTGTCTTTTCCGATCTGATGAAGAATTATCTGAAAGTCTTTATGGATGACTTCAGTGTTTATGGAACCTCATTTGATTGTTGCTTAGAGAACTTGGCCAAGGTCTTAGCTAGATGTGTTGATACTAACCTTGTCCTGAATTTTGAAAAATGTCACTTTATGGTAAGACAAGGTATAGTGTTGGGGCATGTAGTATCTCATGAAGGCATTTCTGTAGACTCGGCCAAGGTCGATGTTATCACCACTTTACCTCACCCCTCATCTATGAGGGAGGTCCGCTCATTTTTGGGACATGCAGAATTCTACAGGCTGTTTATTAAAGATTTTAGCAAGATTGCTTTGCCATTGTCGCGCCTACTCCAAAAAGATGTGGACTTTGAATTTGACAGTGCATGTGTAAAAGCGTTTGAAGAGCTAAGGAGAGTTCTTACCACAGCACCGATTGTGTGAGGCCCCAACTGGATGCTACCATTCGAGATAATGTGCGACGCATCAAACCATGTTGTAGGTGCTGCGCTTGCACAGCGCGATGGTAAACTCCCTTATGTCATTGCTTACTCTTTTAAAACATTGGATGCAACACAATCCAACTATACCACTACAGAAAAGGAACTCCTAGCTGTTGTTCATGCTTTAGATAAATTCAGATCTTATTTGCTAGGGTCTAAGATAGTGATATACACGGATTATGTAGCTTTAAAGTACTTATTGACAAAGAATGAGTTAAAACCTAGACTCATACGTTGGATATTGCTTTTGCAAGAATTCGACATTGAGATTAGGGACCGAAGTGGGACTCAAAACTTGGTTGCGAATCATTTAAGCTGCCTTGAGAATTTAAAATTTGACCCATTTCTGATCAACGACTCATTCCCATTGGATTGTTTGCATGCTGTGTCAGATAGCTTTCCTTGGTTTGCCCCAATGGCGAACTACTTAGTTACAAAACTCTTCCCTCCTAACTTTTCTAAACACCAAAGAGACAAGTTAAGCAGTGATTCCAAATACTACATTTGGGATGACCCTCACTTGTGGAAGAGGGGAGTGGACTAAGTAATTCGAAGATGTGTCCCGGAATCTGAAATCCAACCCATTCTTGAAGCTTGCCATTCGTTCGAATGTGGTGGCCACTTTGGCCCACAAAGGACCGATAAAAAGGTGTTGGATTGTGGATTCTGGTGGCCAACCTTATTCAAGGATGCTAACCGATTCTGTGTGTCTTGCCATCAGTGTCAGAAGTCGGGAAACACGTCCCAAAGGGATGAGATGCCTCAGCAACCTATGTTGTTCTGTGAGATATTTGATGTGTGGGGCATTGACTTTATCGGACCGTTCCCCAACTCAAGTGGGTATCTGTATATTCTGTTAGCGGTGGACTACGTGTCAAAGTGGGTAGAAGCAATACCTACCTGCCTTGATGACGCCAAAACCGTCATTTCTTTTATTAGAAATAACATTGTATGTCGTTATGGGTCGCTGATGTCGCTCAAGGATTACGTCGGAATAGAATTTCTCAATAAAATCCCGTTGGTAGTATAGCTCTACCCAACAACAATCCCCGAGATCAAATTTAGAAAAGGGATTTGGTTGTCATAAGTTCAACCCCAATAAAAATAACCGAAGTATTCAAACTTTGGGTCGTCTCACAAGGAATGGGTAAACATGTGCTTCAACATTGGTTAGAATTCCGGGGTTGTGAGTCATGAGCAAGAAATTAAAATAGGAATCTTAACAAGCAAGTAATCTTGAAATGCAAGAAACTATTCAAATAACTAAGCAAAATGTGAGCAATTCCAAACTAATAAGATAACATTCAATATAATTCTACTCTAAGACTAAATAATAACTATGACTAAGACAAGACAATTAGAATTTGGGTTTTCAAATATGAATGATAAAAGCAACCCTTAGCTAGACATGGGAATTGGGGTCACTATCCTTGTCTAATAACCATATCTTGACAATGATGAGGAACCAAACTCATTAAGTCTACTTCTATACTTGAAGTACATTAAATGGTTTGGTCAACATCAACCCATAAGGTCTAACCTCACTACTAATTAACTTAGTAGTAGGCTAGTGTCAATGGCTATCAAATTGACCACTAAGGGTTCCCAAATCATCAAATCCATTAGACCCAATGACTCAAGTTTACCCAATTTTCTTAGCCTAGGCCAAGAGTAATGAGAACTACTCCATAATCAAAGTAAATAATTCATCAAACGCATGGTAAGCATTAATAAAAGACATGTTCAAATTGTAATTAAATTGAAACTAACAAGTACCCACTAACAATTATCAACATACAATCCTTCAAACAACACAATTAATGATGAAAATCATCAATGTAACATTAACAAGCCAAGATTCACAACATTCATGCAATGGGTATAAAGTGACAATTGACAAAAATTCATAAAACTAACACAATATCTAAGCAAAATTATACTGAAGAATTCAAATTAAACAATCAAAACTAGTAATTAACAAGATCCAATTCAGAATTCAACAAGGGAAGATCAAATTAAAGCTAGATCTAGAGAGGAACAAGGGTTTCTCTCTCTAGAAGAACAAGAACCCAAAAACTAACTAAAATTGTGTCTAAGTGTAAAATAATTGATCCCCCCTTTCCCCCTAGTATCCTTGGGTATTTTTCATGCAGAAATAGCTTGAATTTAGGCCTGATGAGCCTCAGAAATTGCCAGGCACGATTTCCTTTAATGAGGTTACGTGCAGCTTTCCGCGCATGCGCGCCGATTGCTTTTGGGATCCACGCGTGCGCGCTATGTGCGCGTGTGCGTCGGTGGGAATTCTCTGATCCACGCGAATGTGTCCATCCTTGCAAGCCGCTTTCAACTATCTTCATCCACGCGTGCGCGCAAGGTGCGCGTGCGCGTCGGTACTGAAGTTCCCAAAATCCAAATCTTCATGTTTCTTCCTTTTGTGCATCCTTTCTTTCTCTCTTCTAGGCCATTCTTGTCTTATAAATCCTGAAATCACTCAACAAATACATCACGGCATCAAATGGCAATAAAAGAGGATCAAAATATAGCAATTCTAAGGCAGGATAAGCATGTTTTTCATCATGAAGCAATATTAGGAAGAGAACACAAAACCATGCATTTCTTGTGGATAAGTGTGAGAAATATTGAGAAAAATCCCCAAATTCTACACAATGTAAACCACAAAATTGAGGTTTATCAGTCGCCACGAGAAATCGTGAGTGACCAAGGATCCCACTTTTGTAACAGGAAAGTAGAGGCACTGCTCAAGCGCTATAGGTTATTGCATAAGGTTGCCACTGCTTATCACCCAAAGACCAACGGACAATCATAAGTGTCCAACCAGGAGATTAAGAGAATCTTGGAGAAAGTGGTAAATCCACAAAAGAAGGATTGGAGCCTCCGGCTAGGAGATGCACTATGGGCGTATAGAACGGCCTACAAGACTCTGTTAGGGATGAGTCCCTTCCAGATCGTCTATGGTAATGCATGCCACCTTCCGGTGGAGATTGAGCATAAAGCCTATTGGGCGGTAAAGCAGTGCAACATGGATTTAACCAAGGCGGGTGTGGCTAGGAAATTACAGTTAGAGGAGCTCGAGTGTTTGAGGAACGAAGCATATGAGAATGCCCGAATCTACAAGGAAAAGACTAAATCATTTCATGATCATCACATCCGGAAGAAGGATTTTCAAGAAGGTGATGAGGTTCTCCTCAACAATTTGAGGCTTAGATTCATGTCTGGCAAGCTCCGTTCTAGATGGGAAGGACCCTTCAAGGTGAAGGAGATAAATCCCTATGGAGTGGTGGAATTGTTTGATCCTAAAAGTGAAGCAACTTTCAAGGTGAATGGACATAGAGTGAAGAAGTACCATGGCTACAAGTTTCCAAAAGAGCTAGAGGTGTTCCTATTAACGGATGCATCTAGAGGAGGAGAAGCTTGAGCGACTGACCGTCCAACTTAAGGAAGTTAAAGAAAAGTGCTTGGTGGGAGGCACCCCACCGTGGTAAGATCTTCCTTGTGTATACCTTCTTGCTCTTAGCTCTAGATTTTTGTATATTTTGTAACTTTTTGATGTTGTTAATTGCATAGGAATGCTAGTTTTGTTGATCTTGTTGGATAACTAGGATGTTTATATAGATTTCATCATTTTGGTATGGAAGAATTGTTGAAGTAGAGAGAATGCTATATTTTGAATAGTGCATGAATTTGTGAATGTCTCTTTGACTACTAGCTTAAACACCTGCCAAGAATATGTCAGAATAGCCCTTTCTATGTTGTTTAAAAAAAAAAGGAAAGGGGACATCTGCGCACGCGCCGGTGGTGCATTTCATACTCCTGATCCAAAAACCCGAGAGTTATGCCCACCTTATGCCCATTTCGTGCCAGGCACCCACGCGCCAGCATGCATGCTGCCTGCGCGCCCTCACCTTTTAGCCACCGATGCGCAAGCGCACTGTGTGCGCGTGCCGTTTGCGCAATATGAACTCCCTGGTACAAAAACCAGAGAGTTGTGCCATAAGTGTGTCTATTCTGTGCCTGCACTAATGTGCAGGCGTACTTGGCGCGTCCGCACTGATCGCCAACTCGATCAGGCACGCGTCCGCGTACTGTGCGCGTTTGCAAACTTCTCCTTAGACTTTTTTTTTTAGCTTTGGCTTTGGTTTGGACCTGTACTAGTCACCCCTACTCCTTCACAAAGTGCCTGCTGTCAGAAGTGAAAGGACAAAGGCAAAGAGAACTTGAATATGAATCTCTTTCTCTTGAACGTCAACCTTACCACGGAAAAAAAATGAGAATTCCCACCTAACACGACTCTAGAACAACAACAGTTGCGTTATTCTATGCAAGAAGAATACTTAGCGCCGCCTGTGCTGCAAGCCAACTCTGGCACAAATAACCCGAGAGTTAGGCATACTTTGTGCCAATTCTGTGCCAGGCGCCCAACTGACTTCACGCGTACGCACCCTAGACGCGGACGCGTCCCTCGCCCAACCCTCACCAATGCGCAAGCGTACCGTGCGCGCGCGCGTCGGTCGCGTGAACCAGTTTTAAAGCTGGCGCGTCCTGCTTCTGTCCTTCTCCCACCTCTTTTCTTATTTCCTTTCTTTCTTCTTCTTTCTCCATCACCTCTCTTCTCTTCTTCCTCTTCCACAACCCATCACCACCGTCTCTAGCCACTCACCGGCGACCACCTCCACCTCCGGTGGCACTACATCTCTTCTATCTCTTTCTCATTTTTACAAAAAGAAAATTCTACCTTGTTCTTTTACACTTCTCAAGGTTCTACTTCTTCTATATCTCATCTCTTACTTTCTTTGCATAATCTCTTTCTCTAGTTAGATGTTTCTTATTGTTTCACTTATTTTCTCTTTTAGTTGTACGATTATACTACTTACTTTTTGTTTGTTTACATTTCCTTTTTCTTGCTTTTCCATGGATGTTGAATTTGAGTTTTAATTTGCTTTAATAGATCTTCTTGTTGCCTCTCATTATCTTTGTCAGTAGGTGATGTTGTGTGATGATTGTTATTTCATTTTGGGTTTCTAATTGGTTGAGTATCTCATAATTGCTCATTACTTGATAATTGCACGCCAAGTGTTCAAGGAAATGCACGAATACCATTTTGGTTTATTTTAATCATGTATCTTTGATTTGGTACTTCCTCCTCACTCACTTGCTTTCTTCTAAATGCATTGAGTCCACTTTTCTTGCTTAGAGTGTATGCTTGCTAATTAGATACTCATTGAACATGACTTGCTCTTTGTTATGGATGCTTGAGATTATTCTTCTCATGCCATATTGCATGCTTTACTTCCTCTTGCATCCCATGCCAAGCGTTGTGACCCATATCTCTATGATCAATTTGTTACACTATTTCTTTTGGGCACTACTTTTCACTTATATGTTTTTGTTGAGATGATTTTTTGGGTTTAATGCTTTCCCTCTTTCCCCTCCTTTTTCAGGATAGCCACCAAGAAAGACAAGGAGAAAGCTTCAAGGAAACCAGCCGCAAGGAGGGCACCTCAAAGGTCAAACTCCAAGGTGCACTCTTCATTAGGAGCCAAACCCCTATCTAAGAAGGCGAAGGCACCCGCTCCTATTGATGCAAAAGAGAAGAGCAAACCGGCAAAAGACTCTTCAAGATTCTCCAACCGCTTATGTGAACTTGTGTTCTCCACCATGGTTGACAGAAACTATCATGCTGAGCATCTACTCGCTCCCTCTCTTCAATCGGTATACGTGCGCCGGAAGCAAGTCTCAGTTTCAGAAGAGGCTATTCAGCAAGTGCTTAATGTCTTACTGGTACCAAGTGACATGGATGGCTACCAAGAGGCCTTACGTCAGCGAGAAGAGTTAGGATTTGATTGGGACTCGATCTTCCGAGTCATTGCTGAACTAGAGACATTTTGGACCCATGGTCGACTCCGGATACGGCCCAAGTGCATTGACGCACATTTCCTCACTGTAGAAGCTAGAGCTTGGGCCCAGATCTTATCCCCTTATGTGCTACCTAGCACCCACAAGTCGTCCTTCACGGCAGATCTCGCCTTGCTTATTTGGTGTGTTCTCACAAAGAGACCGGTGAACATTCCGCTTCTTGTCAAGCAAGCGATGGGTCAAGTCCACGCCCGGAGTAATTTGCCATTTCAAGCATTGGCATCCGATTTAGTTGCTGCTGCGGGTGTTCCTTGGGAAGCCATGGACACAAAGGCCATAATTCCGGCTAAGGGCGATGTTGTCCCAAGCGGAAAATAGTTACAGCTTCTAATAAACAACCCTAGCCTCGACATAGCCCCTCCGTCTACTATTCCTTCCACCTCATCGTCACCACCACGGCAAAGATTCACCCATCAAAGGATAGAAGATCTACACCGGAAGATTGACAGATATGAGCGGCGCAACCAACGCCGATACACTTACATCAAGAAGTTTCTGCGTTGTGTTACCCCTAGCATGGAGGAACCTGAGATATTCACATCCACCTCAAACCCAACTGATGGGAGCTCTGATGGAGGGGATAGTGAAGGTTCCAATCCTGACCGCCCTTTGCGCATTGTTGGTAGCACGAAGGACCGTGCTAAATTCTAAGTGTAGGGAGGTCGTTCGACCGATCTCCATGGGTAACAATCTCTTTCTTTCAACACCCATGGATTTATCTTTTGTTTAGTAGTTAGTACATTGCATGCGTAGTTATTCTTGCTTGTAAATACTCCTTGCATGATAGTTAGTCTCTATAGAGTTACTTGGTCAAAATAATGACTTCTTCCCCGAAAGATTGAATCTAAAAGGCGACCCCAAAGGAAAGGAAGCTAATACCATTGAACTAGGGGGAACCCAGGTCCGTGACGAATTTCGTCCTCAACCAGAAGGCGAGACTGAATAGGCCTAAATCAGAGACACCATAGATATGACAACAAACATAGGTGCGAACCTAAAAGAAGACCTAAAGGAACTACTAATAAAGTTCCTAAGGGACAATTCCGACCTTTTCGCATGGAAAGCCGAGGACATGCCCGGTGTTCCGAGGGTTACCTGAAACTGAAGGTCGATCTCGGATGAGATCTGCTGCGGTGGCCGGAACTGTTGTGTCCGACTTGTTGGCTTTGGAGGTGCTGCTAATCCTTGATCACCGGAGGGTGGTGGTACCTGCAAGAGACTCCGATGCTTAAGTTAGCATGGGCTTTAAGCAGTTATTTTGAGTTGAATCAGAGTATGAGTTATACATGGGTGCTCCAGTGTATTTATAGTAGTGTGGGCTAACCTTCTTAGATAATTGATACAAGGATTTATACCGGTTCGGAATTCCACAAGATAATTCCGTTGTTAGTATAGTCCAAACCAATAGTCAATCCTTGAATCAAATTAAATTTATGGTTGTGTCACAAGTACAAACCCCAATAAGAATTAACCAAAGTATTTACACTCCGGGTCGTCTCACAAGGAATTGCAATAAAGTGTATGCTTATTGGCTATAAGGGGACAAAGGGGGTTTTGATTGGTAAGAGAGCAAGAAATTAAATGACAAGAAAAGTAAATCAAGCAAGTAACTAAAGAAGGTAATTAATAAAGAGAGACATTCATGGCAAGAATTGAGATCATAGGCTTTCTATCCTAGTCATACAATGATTAATTCATCTTATTTAGTCAACTCCAACAAATGAAAGAAAGTATCATGTTATCTTCACATAGGGAGAATGTCAAACAAGACTAATCAATTATATCACAATAATAACAAGAATCTATCTCATTTCGTCCTCCCGAACATTGGAAGAAGGTGTAAGTTATCTTCCATGAGAGAAAGTCAAACAAGACTAGTTAATCTCAAATCAAAAATCCTAATCAACTCACTAATTAAATTAGCAAAAGATTAGAGTCATTGAAAATGATATTAACTAACAATTCTAAATCACCAACATAGGTTGGGTTTTCATGACTCAAGATTGCCCAATTACTCTTCCCAAGCCAAGAATGCTCTAAATCTACTCTAAAGCCCAACCAAGCATTTTGTCAAACACGTGGTGGGTACAAATGGAAAGCATAATAAATTACAAGAAATAGTAAAATCTAACAACTATCAATTGCAAGGAAAGTAAGATCACAACTCAAATCAACACTAAAAGAACATCAAACATTAAATTTCATTGAAAGAAAATCCAAATCCAACAAGTAAATCCATGAACATAAAAGAGAGCATAAAAGGAAAATTAACACTATAAATCATGAGAATGAAAGAGTAGAAGCAAGAATTCATAAAGGAAATAAGATGAAAATATGAGACTGAATCTAGATCTAGAAGAGATTAACTTAACCTAATTCTAGAGAGAAGAGGGAGCTTCTCTCTCTAGAAACTAACCTACATGATGCTAATACCACAAACAATTGATCCCCCCTTGCCCAAGCTTGAATTCTGCATGAAATAGCATTAGAAATGAGTTGAGTTGGGCCCAAAGTGCTTCAGAAATCGCCCCCAGCGATTTCATCTTTAGTGGGCCACGAGCAGCATCGGTGCGCATGCGTACATGGCGAGTGCGCGCCCCTAAATGCAAAGTAACATATAGCAAATTTTATATCATTTCGAAGCCCCGGATGTTAGCTTTCCAACGCAACTAGAACTGCTTCATTTGGACCTCTGTAGCTCAGGTTATGGTCAATTGAGTGCAATGAGGTCAGGCTTGACAGCTTTATGGTTCCTTCATTTCTTCATGAGTTCTCCAACTTTGCATGCTTCTCTCCTCACTTCTTCCATCCAATACTTTTCTTATGAACCTAAAATCACTCACAAACATATCAAGGCATCGAATGGAATTAAAGTGAAATAAATTTAGCTATTTTAAGGCCTAAAAAGTATGTTTTCACATTTAAGCACAAATCAAGGGAGAATTGCAAAACCATGCTATTTCATTGAATAAATGTGGGAAAAGGTAATAAAATCCCCTAAAATAAGTACAAGATAAACCACAAAATTAGGGTTTATCACCGATCTCCATGGGTAACAATCTCTTCCTTTCAATACCCATGGATTTATCTTTTGCTTAGTAGTTAGTAAATTGCATGTGTAGTTAGTCTTGCTTGTAAATACTCGTTGCATGATAGTTAGTCTGTATAGGGTTACTTGGTCAAAATAATAACTTCTTCCTTAAGAAACTGTTTTTGGGGTACCCTACCAATTTTGAAAAATTTTTGTGGTAAACTTGCTTTAAGAATGTATTTTGTAACATAGTGATTGAGCTAAGAACACAAGCATGTGAGTTTTGAGCCTATTGTGTGGTTATATCTTCTAATCACTATTTCCCATTCTTGTGTGCATTGTTCTCTCTCTATGATTGTAACCCTTGCTTTGTCTGATTCTATGTGTCCATTACTTTGTGTATAAATGCATTTACATGATTGAGGCCATCACTTCAATAGTCACTTTTCCCAAACGGCCTTGACCCTTTTATCTACCATTGCTAACCAATTTTGAGCCCATGATAAACCCTCTTTGTTCTTAAATAGAGCACATCAACAACCCTAAGTGAAAAATAATGAATGTCCCTAGATTTGGATCCTTGATTAGCTTAGGTAAGTGAAGCTGTGTATGATTCAATTGGGAGGGTGTACTTGGGAACTTGGGTAGGTGTAAAGAGGTGTATTTGTAGTTGTAACTAAAAATTCTTGGATCTGGAAACATACTCATGTATTAAATGATTGAACCATATGCATTGAAACTTTTGTACATGAAACCCCAAGAAAAAAAGGGGACCAAAAAGAAAAAAAATTATATGTGTATATATGAGGATGTAAGAAAAAGAAACAAAAAAAAACAAAAAAAAATAGAAGAAACAAAAATATGGAAAAAAGAGGAAGCAATGAAAGGGGACAAAGATGCCCCAAGACAAAGTAATAATAACAATGCATATGGGATGTGAATTGAAAAGAATGCATGAGTATGCGAAAAGTGAAACCCATGGGTAGCTAGGTATTGTATTATAGTTGTATAGGTTGTTCTATGTGTCTAGTGGGATCTTAGGTTAATCAAGGATTCAAATTTTAAGCTCACTTGACCATATACATCCTTGCCTTCACCCTAGCCCCATTACAACCCATGAATAAGACCTCATGATACTTGTAAGCATGCATTAAGTAATTGTTGATTGTTAGATGAAAGACAAAACTTGGAAAGCATGATTAGAAGAGGATTGAGTGACGAATCCTATACACTTGAGCGAATAGAGTGGATACACTTCCGGTAAGGGTTCGATGCTCAACTCCTTATTCTCGGCTTTCCCAAGCGTTCATCTAGCAAGTTATATGCACTTCATAGTAATGTTCAAATTGGTAGGATTTATAAATTACATATCATTTTCACCCCCTATGCTCATATGTGTTCTTGGAGGATAGATTTACCCCTGACCAAGTAGATAGATGATTTTACATTAGTTGCATGCATTCATTTAGGAAATTTGCACTTCATAAACCCTTTCTTACCATGATCTTTGGTCTTTTTATTTTTAAGCATGAGGACATGCTTGGTTTAAGAGTGGGGAGATTTGATAAACCCCAATTTTGTGGTTTATATTGTATAGAATTTGGGGGGGCTTTATCAATATTTTTCACACTTATTCACAAGAATTGCATGGTTTTGTGTTCTCTTCCTAATATTGCTTCATGATGGAAAACATGCTTCTTTTGCCTTAAAATTGCTATATTTTGATCCTCTTTTATTACCATTCGATGCCGTGACGTGTTTGTTGAGTAATTTCAGAATTAAGAGGGCAAGAATGGCCTAGAAGAGAGAAAGAAAGCATGCACGAGATGAAGGAACATGAAGATTTGGATTTTGGGAATTTCAGCATGGGCGCGGACGCGCACCTCGCGCGCACACGTGGATGTGGACAGCTGGAAGCAGTGCGCGTAGATCAACGCATTGGTGCACGAAATTGTGATCTCAATGGCGCCAACAACTTGGTACACACGATCGTAATCTCAACTCTTTTTCACAACTCCGCACAACTAACCAGCAAGTGCACTGGGTTGTCCAAGTAATAAACCTTACGTGAGTAAAGGTCGATCCCACGGAGATTGTCAGCTTGAAGCAAGCTATGGTCATCCTTGTAAATCTCAGTCAGGCGGATTCAAATGGTTATAAGGTTTTGATAATTAAAATATAAATAAAATATAAAATAAGATAGAAATACTTACGTAATTCTTTGGTCGAAATTTCAAATAAGCATATGGAGATGCTTTATTGCTTCTGAACCTCTGCTTTCCTATTGCCTTCTTCCAACGATGCGTTACCTCCTTCCATGGCAAGCTGTATGATCCTCTCGGATGAAAACAAATCCATATGTGCTGTCACCGCACGGTTAATCATCTGTCGGTTCCCGCTAGCGTCGGAATAAGACCATTGTCCTTTTGCACACTGTCACTTGTGCCCCACATTCGCAGGTTTGAAGCTCGCCACAGTCATCCCTTCTCAGATCCTACTCAGAATACCAAAGACAAGGTTTAGACTTTCTGGATCCCAGGAATGGCTGCCAATAATTCTAGCCTATACCACGAAGACTCTGATCTCACGGAATGGAATGCTCTGTTGTCAGGAGAGGCATCCATGCGTCGTGAACCAGGAGGCCAAGAGATACACACTCAAGCTATTGCAGATAGAACAGAAGTGGTTGTCAGGCACACGTTCATAAGTGAGAATGATGATGAGTGTCACGGGTCATCACATTCATCAGGTTGAAGTGCGAGTGAATATCTTAGATAAGAAGTAGGCGTGAGTTGAATAGAAAAACAATAGTACTTGTATTAATTCATGAAGAACAGCAGAGCTCCACACCTTAATCTATGGGGTGTAGAAACTCCACCGTAGAAAATACATAAGTGAAAAAGGTCTAGGCATGGCTGTGAGGCCAGCCTCCATTGTCTAAGGACTAAACGTTCCCAAGATAGATCAAAGGTGAAAAGACACAAAATAAATCACTAAAAGTAGTTTTTATACTAAACTAGTAACTAGGATTTACAAAAAATGAGTAACTAAGTGCAGATAATGCAGAAATCCACTTTCGGGGCCCACTTGGTGTGTGCTTGGGCTGAGCATTGAAGTTTTTTTGTGCTTAGGCTGTTCTTGGAGTTAAACGGTAGTTTTGGTGCCAGTTTGGGCGTTTAACTCCAATTCTGGTGCCAGTTTGGGCATTTTATGCCAAGATGTTTTAGGCTGTTTTTGGACGCTAGTTTGGGCCATCAAATCTTGGGCAAAGTATGGACTATTATATATTGCTGGAAAGCCCAAGATGTCTACTTTCCAACGAATTTGAGAGAGGGCCAATTAGGCGTCTTTAACTCAAGAAAATCCACTTCGAGTGCAGAGAGGTCAGAATCCAACAGCATCTGCAGTCCTTTTTCAGTCTCTGGATCAGATTTTTGCTCAGGTCCCTCAATTTTAGCCAAAAAATACCTGAAATCATAGAAAAACACACAAACTCATAGTAAAGTCTAGAAATGTGATTTTTGAATAAAAACTAATAAAAATATAATAAAAAGTAACTAAAACATACTAAAAACTATGTAAAAATAATTCCAAAAAGGTATAAATTATCCGCTCTTCACGCATCCGCGCGGATTAGAGAAATCCACACCGGCGTGCACGCGTACATGGTGCACATGTGTGGATCACAAAATTAATCGGCGTGCACGCACGCATTGCGCGTCCGCGCGACAAGCTGCACGTGACCTCATTAAACAAAATCGTGCCTAGCAATTTCTAAGGCTCAAGAGGCCTAAATTCAAGCTGGTTCTGCATGCAAAAGACCCAAGGATGCTAGGGGAAAAGGGGGGGGATCATTCATTCATACTTAGACACAATTTTTAGCAAGTTTTTGGTTCTTGTTTTTCTAGAGAGAGAAACCCTTTTTCCTCTCTAGATCTAGTTTTGATTTGATCTTCCCTTGCTGAATTCTGAATTGGATCTTGTTAATTACTAGTTTTGATTGCTTAATTTGAATTCCTTAGTATAATTTTGTTTAGATCTTGTGTTAGTTTTATGTTTTCTTGTTAATTGTTATTTTATACCCAATTCATGAATGTTGTGAATCTTGAATTGTTAATGTTACATTGATGATTTTCATGATTAATTGTGTTATTTGAGTGATTGTATATTGATAATTGTTAGTGGGTACTTGTTAATTTCAATTTAATTTCAATTTGAATATGTCTTTTAGTAATGCTTACCATGTGTTTGATGAAATGTTTCTTTTGATTATGGAGTAGTTCTTTTTACTCATGCCCTAGGCTAAGGGAATTGGGTAAACTTGAGTCATTGGGTCTAATAGATTTGATAATTTAGGAGCCCTTAGTGGTCAATTTGATAACCATTGACACTAGCCTACTACTAAGTCAATTAGTAGCTAGGTTGGACCTTATGGGTTGATATTGACTAAACCATTTAATATACTTCAAGAATAGAAGTAAACTTAATGGGTTTGGTTCCTCATAATTGTCAAGATATGGTTATTAGACAAGGATAGTGACCCCCAATTCCCATGTCTGGCCAAGAGTTACTTTTATTATTCATATTTGAAAACCCAAAAATCCTAATTGCTTTGTCTTAGTTATATTTATTTGTTTAGTTTTAGAATAGAATTATAGTGGATGTTATCATATTAGTTTAGAATTGCCCACATCTTGCTTTAGTTATTTAAATTAGTTTCTTGCACGTCAAGATTACTTGCTTGTTAAGATTCCTAGTTTAATTTCTTGCTCATGACTTGCAAACCCAGAATTCTAACCAATGTTAAAGCACATGTTTTCCCATTCCTTGTGAGATGACCCGAGGTTTGAATACTTCGGTTACTTTTATTGGGGTTGAACTTGTGACAACCAATTCCTTCGAAATTTGATTCGCGGATTATTTGTTGGCTGAGGGCTATAATTGCAACGCGAAAATCTTGTGAAATTCCTTACCGACGGTATCCCGTGCCATCACCCTGCCCTTCATATGGGCATTGAACGCCCAGCTGCTACACCATGGCTGGCGTTCAACGCTAGTTTTCCTCCCAATTTGTGCCGTTGAACACCCAAGAAGGACTCCTTCCTGGCGTTCAACGCTAGATCTTCTGCTTTCTTGGGCGTTGTACGCCCAGCCTCTGCTTTTGGCTGGCGTTCAATGCCAGCATTGCTGTCCCTAGTGGGTGTTGAATGCCCACTCTTGTCCCTTGTCTAGCGTTCAACGCAAGTAAGGTCTTTCCTCCAGGGTGTTTTGTTTTCATCTCTGAACCTTTCTGTATCTGTTCTAACTACTACACATGATCACAAACATTCAAAATCAAGAAAATTGAGAGCGCGCCAATTGGGCTTCTGTAGCTCCAGAAAATTCTCTTCGAGTGCAGGGAGGTTAGAATCCAACAGCATCTGCAGTCCTTTTTCAACCTCTGAATCAGATTTTTGCTCAGGTCCCTCAATTTCAGCCAGAAAATACCTGAAATCACAGAAAAACACACAAACTCATAATAATCTCCAGAAATGTGATTTTTGAATAAAAACTAATAAAAATATAATAAAAAGTAATTAAAACATACTAAAAACTATGTAAAAACAATGCCAAAAAGGGTATAAATTATCCGCTCAGCACAACACCAAACTTAAATTGTTGCTTGTCTCGAAGCAACTAAAAATAAAATAGGATAAAAAGAAGAGAATATACAATAAATTCCAAACTTATCAATGAAGATTAGCTTCAATTAGATGAGCGGGACTTGTAGCCTTTTTGCTTCTGAACAGTTTTGGCATCTCACTTTATCCTTTGAAGTTTAGATTGATTGGCATCTATAGGAACTCAAAATTCAGATAGTGTTATTGATTCTCTTAGTTCAGTATGTTGATTCTTGAACACAACTACTTTATGAGTCTTGGCCGTGACCCTAAGCATTTTGTTTTCTAGTAATACCACCGGATACATAAATGCCACAGACACATAACTGGGTGAATCTTTTCAGATTGTGACTCAGCTTTGCTAGAGTCCCCAGCTAGAGGTGTCCAGAGCTCTTAAGCACACTTTTTTTGCTTTGGACCACGACTTTAACCGCTCAGTCTCAAGCTTTCACTTGACACCTTCACGCCACAAGCACATGGTTAGGGACAGCTTGGTTTAGCCACTTAGGCCAGTATTTTATTTCTGTGGGCCCTCCTATCCATTAATGCTCAAAGCCTTGGATCCTTTTTCTACCCTTGCCTTTTGGTTTAAAGGGTTACTGGCTTTTTCTGCTTGCTTTTCTTTTTCTTTTTTTTTCTTTATTTTTTCGCCAAATTATTTTTTATTTTTTTTCTTCTTTTTTCTGCAAGCTTTGTGTTCACTGATTTTTCTTGCTTTAAGAATCAATTTTATGATTTTTCAGATTATCAATAACATTTCTCCTTTTTCATCATTCTTTCAAGAGCCAACAATTTTAACATTCATAAACAACAAATTCAAAAATATGCACTGTTCAAGCATTTATTCAGAAAACAAAAGGTATCGTCTCCACATCAAAATAATTAAACTAATTTCAAGATAGAATTCAAAACCATGTACTTCTTGTTCTTTTGCAATTAAAAAATATTTTTCATTTAAGAAAGGTGATGGATTCATACGACATTCATAGCTTTAAGACATAGACACTAGACACTAATGATCATGTAATAAAGACACAAACATAGATAAAACATAAGGCATAGGAAACGAAAAACAGAAAATAAAGAACAAGGAAATTAAAGAACGGGTCCACCTTAGTGATGGCAGCTAGTTCTTCCTCTTGAAGATCTTATGGAGTGCTTGAGCTCCTCAATATCTCTTCCTTACCTTTGTTGCTCCTCCCTCATGGCCTTTTGGTCTTCTCTAATTTCATGGAGGAGGATGGAATGCTCTTGGTGCTCCATCCTTAGTTGTCCCATGTTGGAACTTAATTCTCCTAGGGAGGTGTTGATTTGCTCCCAATAGTTTTGTGGAGGAACATGCATCCCTTGAGGCATCTTAGGGATTTCATGATGAGGAGTTTCCTCATGCTCTTGTTGAGGTCTATGAGTGGGCTCTCTTGTTTGCTCCATCCTTTTCTTAGTGATGGGCTTGTCCTCTTCAATGAGGATGTCTTCCTCTATGACAACTCCAGCTGAATTGCAGAGGTGACAAATGAGATGAGGGAAGGCTAACCTTGCCAAAGTGGAAGGCTTGTCTGCCACCTTGTAGAGTTCTAGAGAAATGATCTCATGAACTTCTACTTCCTCTCCATTCATGATACTATGGATCATGATAGCCCGGTCTATAGTAACTTCAGATCGGTTACTAGTAGGAATGATTAAGCATTGGATGAACTCCAACCATCCCCTAGCCACGGGTTTAAGGTCAATCCTTCTTAGTTGAACCGGCTTGCCTCTTGAATCTCTCTTCCATTGAGCGCCTTCCACACAAATGTCCCTAAGGACTTGGTCCAACCTTCGATCAAAGTTGACCCTTCTAGTGAAAGGGTGAGGATTTCCTTGCATTATTGGCAAGTTAAATGCTAACCTCACATTTTCTGGACTAAAATCCAAGTAATTCCCCCGAACCATTGTGAGCCAATTCTTTGGGTTCGGGTTCATACTTTGGTCATGGTTCCTAGTGATCCATGCATTAGCATAGAACTCTTGAACCATTAAGATCCCGACTTGTTGAATGGGGTTGGTGAGGATTTCCCAACCTCTTCTTCGAATCTCATGTCGGATCTCCGGATATTCACTCTTTTTGAGCTTGAAGGGGACCTCGAGGATCACCTTTTTCTTGGCCATAACTTTATAGAAGTGGTCTTGATGGACCTTTGAGATGAATCTCTCCATCTCTCATGACTCGGAGGTGGAAGCAATTGCCTTCCCTTTCCTCTTTCTAGAGGTTTCTCCGGCCTTAGGTGCCATTTAGTGGTTACGAAAAACAAAAAGTTTTAGCTTTTTTCACACTAAACGTAGAAGAGTTGCTCGTCCTCGAGCAAAAGAAGAAATAAAGGAGTAGAAGAAGAAGAATATGAAGTAGATGGAGGTAAGGAGAGGGTTCGGCCAAGGGGGTAGTAGGGTGTATGTTGTGTGAAAATGAAGGTGGTAAGGAGGGGTATTTATAGGGTAAGGGAGAGAGGGTATTCGGCCATGTGTGGGTGGGTTTGGGAGGGAAATGGTTTGAATTTGAATGGTGAGGTAGGTGGGGTTTAATGATGGATGGATGTGAGTGGTGAAGGGAATATGGGGAAGAGGGTAAGATTTGATAGGTGAAGAGAATTTGAGAAAGAGGTTTTGATGGGATTAGTCAATGGTGTTTGGGGAAGAGTGTTATGGAAAGGTGTGAAGAGGAGAGAAGAAGAGTTGGGGTAGGTGGGGATCCTGTGGGGTCCACATATCCTGAGGTGTCAAGGAATTTGAGTCCTTGCACCATTCTGGCATTCAAACGCCTATTTTATGCCAATTCTGGCGTTTAACGCCAACTCTGCTTCCTTTCCTGGCATTAAACGCCAGTCCTGCTACCTTTCTTGGTGTTAAATGCCACTCTGCTGCCCTTTTCTGGCGTTAAACGCTAGCCAGATGCCCATTTCTGGCGTTTAACGCCAGCCAGATGCCAGACAGCCCTTTCTGGTGGTAAACGCCCAGAGTGCTGCCCATTCTGGCATTTAACACCCAGAATGCTGCTAGGCTGGGCGTTAAACGCCTATTCTGCTATCCTTACTGGCGTTTAAACGCCGGTAAGCCTGTCCTACAAGGTGTGCGGTTTTTTATGCTGTTTTTCATTCTGTTTTTGATTTTTCAATTGTTTTTGTGAATTCACATGATCATTAACCTAAAAAAACATAAAATAATAATGGAAAACAAATAAATATAATTAAATAACATTGGGTTGCCTCCCAATACGCGCTTCTTTAATGTCAATAGCTTGAGAGTGAAGCTCTTAGAGAGCTTCACAGAGACTCAGAGCTTGATGTTGGCCTCCCAACACCAAACTTAGAAGTTGAGTATGGGGGCTCTGTTTGACTCTGTACTAAGAGAAGCTTTTCATGCTTCCTCTCCATGGTTACAGAAGAAGATCCTTGAGCCTTAAACACAAGGTAGTCCGCATTCAATTGAAGGACTAACTCTCCTCTGTCCACATCAATTACAGATTTTGTTGTGGCTAGGAAGGGTCTTCCTAGGATGATGGATTCATCCTCATCCTTCCCAGTGTCTAGGATTATGAAATCAACAGGGATGTACAGGCCTTCAACCTTCACCAAAACATCCTCTACAAGTCCATAAGCATGTTTCCTTGAATTGTCTGTCATCTCTAGTGAGATTTTTACAGCTTGCACCTCAATGAACCCAAGTTTCTCCATTACAGAGAGGGGCATGACGTTTATACTTGACCCAAGGTCACACAGAGCCTTCTCAAAGGTTATGGTGCCTATGATACAAGGTATTAAGAACTTTCCAGGATCCTGTTTCTTCTGAGGTAATTTCAGTTGAACCAGATCATTTAGTTCATTGATGAGCAATGGGGGTTCTTCCTCCCAAGTCTCATTACCAAATAACTTGGCAATTAGCTTCATAATTACTCCTAGATATTGAGCAACTTGCTCTTCAATAATATCTTCATCCTCTTCAGAGGAAGAATACTCTTCAGAGCTCATGAATGGCAACAGTAAGTTCAATGGAATCTCTATGGTCTCTATATGAGCCTCAGATTCTTTTGGTTCCTCATTAGGGAACTCCTTGGAGGCCAGTGGACGTCCATTGAGGTCTTCCTCACTGGAAATCACTGCCTTTCCCTCCTCCATGCATTCGGCCATGTTGGTTATATTTATGGCCTTGCACTCTCTTTTTGGGATTTTCTTCTGTATTACTTGTGAGAGTACTAGGAGAGAGTTCAGTAACTCTTTTACTCAGCTGACCCACTTGTACCTCCAAATTTCTAATGGAGGACCTTGCTTGAGTCATAAAACTGAGAGTGGTCTTAGATAGATCAGAGACTACAGTTGCTAAGTCAGAGTGGCTCTGCTTAGAATTCTCTGTCTGTTGCTGAGAAGATGATGGAAAAGGTTTGCTATTGCCAAACCTGTTTCTTCCACCATTATTATTATTGAAGCTTTGATTAGGCTTCTGTTGATCCTTCCATGAGAGATTAGGATGATTCCTCCATGAAGGATTATAGGTGTTTCCATAGGATTCTCCCATGTAATTCACCTCTTCCATTCCAGGATTCTCAGGGTCATAAGCTTCTTCTTCAGAGAAAACTTCCTTAGTACTGCCTAATGCAGCTTGCATTCCAAACAGACTCTGAGAAATCATATTGACTTGCTGAGTAAATATTTTATTCTGAGCCAATATTACATTCAGAGTATCAATTTCCAGAACTCCTTTCTTCTGAGTTGTCCCATTATATACAGGATTCCTTTCAGAATTGTACATGAACTGGTTATTTGCAACCATTTCAATGAGTTCCTGGGCTTCTGCAGGTGTCTTCTTCAGATAAAAAGATCCTCCAGCAGAGTGGTCCAATGACACCTAGGAAAATTCAGACAGACCATCATAGAATATACATATGATACTCCATTCTGAAAACATGTCAGAAGGACACCTTCTGATCAATTGCTTGTATCTTTCCCAAGCTTTATAGAGGGATTCACCTTCCTTCTTTCTGAAGGTTTGGACTTCCACTCTAAGCTTACTCAACTTTTGAGGTGGAAAGAATTTGGCCAAGAAAGCATTGACCAACTTTTTCCAAGAGTTCAGGCTATCTTTAGGTTGTGAGTCTAACCATGTCCTAGCTCTGTCTCTTACAGGAAAGGGAAAAAGTATAAGTCTGTAGACCTCAGGATTGACCCCATTGGTCTTAACAGTATCACAGATTTGCAAGAATTCAGCTAAGAACTGATGAGGATCTTCCAATGAAAGTCCATGAAACTTGCAATTCTGCTGCATCAGAGAAACTAATTGAGGCTTAAGCTCAAAGTTGTTTGCTCCAATTGCAGGAATTGAGATGCTCCTTCCACAAAAGTCAGAAGAGGGTGCAATAAAGTCACCAAGTATCTTCTTTGCATCTCTACCATTGTTGTTGGGTTCGGCCATCTCTTCTTCTTTTTCAAAAAATTCTGTCAGGTCATCTCTCCGGATCATCTTCAACAAGAATGTTCTTATCCTTGATCCTGCTCATATGAAGAGAACAGAAAAGAATAGGAATCCTCTATGTCACAGTATAGAGATTCCTTTATGTGAGTAGAAGAAGAGAAGAGTAGAAGAATGAGAAGAGAAAAAATTCAAACACAGAGAGGGAGAGAGGGTTCGAATTTTGAGAAGAAGAGAAGTGTTAGTGATTAAATAAATAAATAGAAAGAGATGAGAGGGAGAGAATTCAAATTTTAAATTAAAATAAAAGGAAATTATTTTTGTTTTTATTTTAATTATTAGTTAGAATTCAAAAATTAAGAGAAGAGATAAAATAAAATTTGAAAAAGATAAGAAATAGTAATTAATTTATTTAGTTTTCAAATTTTTAGAGAAAAGATATGATTGAAATTGAAAACTTTTAAAATCAAACAAAAGTCAAGTAGTTAAATTGAAAAAAATTTGAAAATTAATTTTTGAAAAGATAAAAAGTTAGAAAAGGGATTTTGAAATTAAGTTTTGAAAAAGACATGATTGAAAATCATTTTGAAAGAGATTTGAAAAGGAAATTAAAAAGGTTTGATTTTTGAAATTAAAGTTGATTACTTGACTAATAAGAAACTAAAAGATATGATTTTAGAATTTAAAGATTGATTCTTTCTTAATAGGTAAGTAACAACATGAAAATTTTTGAATCTAAACATTAAATGTTAGCATTAATTTTGAAAATATGAAATAAAAATAAGAAAAAGATTTTGAAAATCTTTTAACATAAAAAAAATGAAAAAAATTTTATTTTTGAAAAAGATTTGAAAAAGATAGAATTTTTAATTTGAAATTTTGACTTGACTAACAAGAAACAATCAAATTTTAAAACTTTTTGACTCAATCAATCCAAAATTTCGAAATTTATGAGAAGAATAAGGGAAAGATATTTTTTTATTTTTGAATTTTTAATGATGAGAGAGAAAAATACAAAAAAATGAAACAAAACATAAAGATTCAAGATCAAAACAAAAAATGCATGCAAGAACACTTTGAATGTCAAGATGAACACCAAGAACACTTTGAAGATCATGATGAACATCAAGAATATATTTTTGGAAATTTTTAAGAAAAGAAAAATATGCAAGACACCAAACTTAAAAATTTTTAATCTATAGACACTAGTGATTCAAGAATGCATATGAAAAACAAGAAAAGACACCAAACAGGAAAATGCAAAGATCAAACAAGGAAAATATGCAAGAACAACTTGAAGATTATGAAGAACTCAATGCATATATTTTTCGAAAATTTTAAGAAAATTAAAAAGATGCAATTGACACCAAACTTAAAACTTGACACAAGACTCAAACAAGAAACACAAAATATTTTTGGTTTTTTTTTTATTTTATTAATTTTTTTGGATTTTTCGAAAATTAATTTGGAAAAAGAAAAATAAGGATTTCAAAATTTTTAATAAGAATTCCAAGAATCATGCAATGTTAGTCTAAAGCTTCGGTCCAAAATTTTAGACATGGCTTAATAGCCATCCAAGCTTTATGTGAAAGCTTCGGTCCAAAAGATTAGACATGGCCAGATGGCCAAGCAAGCTTCAGCAGAGCATTACATACAACAGCTAAATTGATGACAAATCCAAAGAAGCTCTTCTAGAGATAAGTGGAAACCTCATTCCAAAAGATTAGACATGGCTTAGCAGCCAGCCAGGCTTCACATATCATCTGAAACTCTAGAATTCATTCTTAAAACTTCTAAAGAACATAGAATAATTTATTTATTTTATTTTTTTTAATTTTTCGAAACTAAAAAGCTTTAAAAATAAAATAAAATTACCTAATCTGAGTAACAAAATGAACTGTCAGTTGTCCAAACTCAAACAAACCCCGGCAACAGCGCCAAAAACTTGGTGCACGAAATTATGATCTCAATGGCGCCAACAACTTAGTACGCACGATCGTAATCTCAACTCTTTTTCACAACTCCGCACAACTAACCAGCAAGTGCACTGGGTCGTCCAAGTAATAAACCTTACGTGAGTAAGGGTCAATCCCACAGAGATTGTCGGCTTGAAGCAAGTTATGGTCATCCTTGTAAATCTCAGTCAGCCAGATTCAAATGGTTATAAGGTTTTGATAATTAAAATATAAATAAAATATAAAATAAGATAGAAATACTTATGTAATTCTTTGGTGGGAATTTCAGATAAGCGTATGGAGATGCTTTGTTGCTTCTGAACCTCTGCTTTCCTATTGCCTTCTTCAAACCATTAGTTACCTCCTTCCATGGCAAGCTGTATGATCCTCTCGGATGAAAACAAATCCATATGTGCTGTCGCCGCACGGCTAATCATATGTCGGTTCCCGCTAGCGTCGGACTAAGACCATTGTCCTTTTGCACACTGTCACTTGTGCCCCACATTCGTAGGTTTGAAGCTCGTCACAGTCATCCCTTCCCAGATCCTACTCGGAATACCATAGACAAGGTTTAGACTTTCCGGATCCTGGATCCTACTCGGAATACAACAGACAAGGTTTAGACTTTTCAGATCCTAAGAATGGCTACCAATAATTCTAGCCTATACCACGAAGACTCTGATCTCACAGAATGGAATGCTCTGTTGTCAGGAGAGGCATCCATGCGTTGTGAACCAGGAGGCCAAGAGATACACACTCAAGCTATTGTAGATAGAACAGAAGTGGTTGTCAGGCACGCGTTCATAAGTGAGAATGAGGATGAGTGTCACGGATCATCACATTCATCAGGTTGAAGTGCGAGTGAATATCTTAGATAAGAAGTAGGCGTGAGTTGAATAGAATAACAATAGTACTTGTATTAATTCATGAAGAACAGCAGAGCTCCACACCTTAATCCATGGGGTGTAGAAACTCCACCATAGAAAATACATAAGTGAAAAAGGTCTAGGCATGGCCGTGAGGCTAGCCTCCATTGTCTAAGGACTAAATGTTCCCATGATAGATCAAAGGTGGAAAGACACAAAATAAATCTCTAAAAGTAGTTTTTATACTAAACTAGTAACTAGGGTTTACAGAAAATGAGTAACTAAGTGCAGATAATGCAGAAATCCACTTTTGGGGCCCACTTGGTGTGTGCTTGGGCTGAGAATTGAAGCTTTTTCGTGCTTAGGCTGTTCCTAGAGTTAAACACTAGCTTTGGTGCCAGTTTGGGCGTTTAACTCCGATTCTGGTGCCAGTTTGGGCGTTTTATGCCAAGATGTTTTAGGCTGTCTTTGGACACCAGTTTGGGCCATCAAATCTCGGGCAAAGTATAGACTATTATATATTGCTGGAAAGCCCAGAATGTCTACTTTCCAACGCATTTGAGAGCATGCCAGTTAGGCTTCTTTAGCTCCAGAAAATCTACTTCGAGTGCAGGGAGGTCAGAATCCAATAGCATCTGCAGTCCTTTTTCAGCCTCTGAATCAGATTTTTGCTTAGGTCCCTCAATTTCAGATAGAAAATACCTGAAATCACAGAAAAACACACAAACTCATAGTAAAGTCTATAAATGTGATTTTTGAATAAAAACTAATAAAAATATAATAAAAAGTAATTAAAACATACTAAAAGCTATGTAAAAACAATGCCAAAAAAGGTATAAATTATCTGCTCATCACGCATCTGCGTGGATTAGAGAAATCCACACCGGCGTGCACGCGTACATGGTGTGCACGCGTGGATCACAAAATCAATTGGCGCACACGCACGCATGGCGCATACGCGCGACAAGCTGCACGTGACTCATTAAAGGAAATCGTGCCTGGCGATTTCTAACGCTCAAGAGGCCCAAATTCAAGCTGGTTCTGCATGGAAAAGACCCAAGGATGCTAGGGGGAAAGGGGGGATCATTCATTCACACTTAGACACAATTTTTAGCAAGTTTTTGGTTCTTGTTTTTCTAGAGAGAGAAACCCTTGTTCCTCTCTAGATCTAGTTTTGATTTGATCTTCCCTTGTTGAATTCTGAATTAGATCTTGTTAATTACTAGTTTTGATTGCTTAATTTGAATTCCTTAGTATAATTTTGTTTAGATCTTGTGTTAGTTTTATGTTTTCTTGTCAATTGTTATTTTATACCCAATTCATGAATGTTGTGAATCTTGAATTGTTAATGTTACATTGATGATTTTCATGATTAATTGTGTTGTTTGAGTGATTGTATGTTGATAATTGTTAGTGGGTACTTGTTAATTTCAATTTAATTGCAATTTGAATATGTCTTTTAGTAATGCTTACCATGTGTTTGATGAAATATTTCCTTTGATTATGGAGTAGTTCTTTTTACTCTTGCCCTAGAATAAGGAATTGGGTAAACTTGAGTCATTGGGTCTAATAGATTTGATGATTTGGGAGCCCTTAGTGGTCAATTTGATAACCATTGACACTAGCCTACTACTAAGTCAATTAGTAGCTAGGTTGGACCTTATGGGTTGATGTTGACTAAACCATTTAATATACTTCAAGTATAGAAGTAAACTTAATGGGTTTGGTTCCTTATAATTGTCAAGATATGGTTATTAGACAAGGATAGTGACCCCCAATTCCTATGTCTAGCCAAGAGTTGCTTTTATTATTCATATTTGAAAACCAAAAAATCCTAATTGCTTTGTCTTAGTTATAGTTATTTGTTTACTTTTAGAATAGAATTATAGTGGATGTTATCATATTAGTTTAGAATTGCCCACATCTTGCTTTAGTTATTTGAATTAGTTTCTTGCACTTCAAGATTACTTGCTTGTTAAGATTCCTAGTTTAATTTCTTGCTCATGACTTGCAACCCCGGAATTCTAACCAATGTTAAAGCACATGTTTTCCCATTCCTTATGAGACGACCCGAGGTTTGAATACTTCGGTTACTTTTATTGGGGTTGAACTTGTGACAACCAATTCCTTCGAAATTTGATTCGCGGATTATTTGTTGGTTGAGGGCTATACTTGCAACGCGAAAATCTTGTGAAATTCCTTACCGACGGTATCCCGTGCCATCACCCTGCCCTCCATATGGGCATTGAACGCCCAGCTGCTACACCATGGCTGGCGTTCAACGCTAGCTTTCCTCCCAATTGTGGCGTTGAACGCTCAAGAAGGACTCCTTCCTAGCGTTCAACGCTAGATCTTTTGCTTTCTTGGGCGTTGTACGCCCAGCCTCTGCTTTTGGCTGGCGTTCAATGCCAGCATTGCTGTCCCTAGTGAGCATTGAACGCCTACTCTTGCCCCTTGTCTAGCGTTCAACGCCAGTAAGGTCTTTCCTCCAGGGTGTTTTATTTTCATCTCTGAACCTTTCTGTATCTGTTCTAACTACTACACATGATCACAAACATTAAAAAGCAAGGAAAATCTCTAAAAATAAACTAAAATAAACTCAAATGAAAATAAACAAAAGAAATAAGAAAAGAAATACTCTATTCATGGTTGGGTTGTGATGAATCCATATTTGACGATATATTTTGGATTGATTTGAGTGGATTTCATCACATAAACCTACATTTATTCATCCAAATAGCATACTTTTGTGTTCTCTCCCTTAATTGAGCCGAATTATGAAAATATGCTCTTTTGTGCTTAATTTAATCAATTTTATTCCATTTACATTCCATTTGATACCTTGTGTTGTTTGTGAGTGATTTCAGATGTAGAAGGTAGGAATGGCTAGGTAAAGATGAAAGAAGAGCATGCAAGAGGGAGAAAACATGAAGAAAACAAAGGAGAAGCACACATTGGAGTGTGCGTGCGCACAACACCCTGTGCGTGCACACAAGAAGAAAATCTGTATGTGTGTGTATGCACACACCTGTGCGTACGCACAAGTCTAACACGTGACTCACTTAATGCAAATTGCTATAGGCAATTTCTGGGCCTCCAGAGCCCAGTTTTTGGACTTTTTGAAGCTGGTTCTTGCTATATCAAAGGGCCTCACTCCATGTGGAAAATGGGGGAGAAATTAGGGTTAGTTTAGCATTATGTAGGTTGTTTTCTAGAGAGAAAAGCTCCCCCTTCTCTCTAGAACTAGGGTTTCTTAGTTTAATTTCTTGTAATTTCTATGTTTAACTCTTGTTTTAATCTAGTTTTTTCTACCTTTCTTTGTTTTATTGTCTTAATTCCCTTATGTTATATTGTTAATTTCTCATTTTCATTACTTTTTATGTTTATGAGCACTCTTGTTATTTTAATTTACATTTAATGCAATTTACGTTTTCATGTCATTTATTGCTTTATTGAGTTACTATCTTTACTTTCCTTGCTTGGTAGTTGTAGCATTTATTATTTCTTGTCATTTTACCATGCTTTCCTTTTATTCCCTCCAAGTGTTTGATAAAATGCTTGGTTGGGTTTTTGCCTAGTTTTTCCCACTCTTGGTTGGGAAACTGGGTGATTGGGTGAAATTGAGTTGTGGCTGTCCATTCCACACTGTGTGAGGATTGTTAATTTATTTGGTTTCCACTAACACTAAGCCTTCCATTAATAGAGTTTGTAAGGACTTGTGGATTGGGATCAATTATGCCCTTTTGACTAATTCTCGATGTTAGGATTGACTAATCGGGATTAATTCCACACAATTACCATGTTTGTGGTCCATAACTAGGATAGGAAGCCTTAGTTCGCCAATTCCTACCAAGAGTCCTTTTAGCATTTAATTTCCATTCTCATTGCCTTTACTTGCTTTCATTTAATTTCATGCTTGTTTCATTTATAGCCATCTTAATTTCTAGCCTCTTATAATTAAAACCCAAAAAGATCCCCATAGCCAATAATATGACATTTCATTGCAACTTTTAGGGAAGACGACCCGGGAATTAAATACTCTCGGTTATAATATTTGTTTTGAATTGTGACTCATCTTTAGGATTTAAAATTTGATTTGAGCATTACTAGTTAGGTTGGAACTATACTTTCAACAGAATTATTTTGAATGAAATTCCTAGCCATACAAAAATGTTCTTATCAGGTTGCCTCACAACAAGCGCTTCTTTAATGTCATTAGCTTGACGGACAGCTCCTTTCAAGGAGGAAGATAGTCATAGAGGAATAAATTCTTACTCCTTACTGGGAGTGTCCTTCCTGTCATTCCCGTGCTCGTAGGGTTGGGCTTGCAACAATATACTGGTGTCCCTTTTTGCCACTTCCCTCTTCGATGGTGAATACCATGATAAGATAAGTGAATACTACCATCTTCCATGGAAAAAGCCTTCAGTAGGGATATTTTTGTTTTTCCAGCCCCTAGGCATCTTCCTTTTGGGGCATTCGTCCTTTGTGGATAGTGTACATCCAACACCAAACTTACGTTTGGTCTTAGGAGAGATTGAATTGGTTTCATCCAAGGGGAGGAGGCTTGAATGATGAATCCTTTATGCAAGTGCCTCCCTTGTCAGGGGGTAATGGAGGGTCAAAAGCCTTGAACACCATCCAGTCCTTATGCAAGGTAATCCTTATTTCTTGTGCCTCTTGGATTCCCAGCTTCTTCATCTCAGATAAAGGTATCAGATTTAAACTTAAGCCAATATCATATAGGGCTTTGTCAAAAGTGAGCTTTCCAGTAGTTCATAGGATCTGAAAGCTCCCTGGATCTTGCATCTTCCTTGGCAGCTCATTATGAATTAGTGTCCTGTACTTCTCAGTAAGTACCTATATTTCATCTCTCCTTAGGTCTTTTTTTTTAAATACCTCTGTAAAAGAGATATTGACTTGTAGCTTCTTGAATACTACTTGGAAATGAGCTAGTTGCTCATCTTCTGGTTCTGTTTGCATGCCTAGGAAAGGTAGCTCTTGAGGCTCTTTCACCTCTGCAAGGGCGTGCTCTGTGGGAGTCATAGGCTCCTCTTGCATGCCCAGAAAAGAATCAACTTGAGGTCCCTTCTCCTCTGTAGGCGCGTGCTCACTGGCATTCTTAGAATCCTCCTAAATTTTGATTGCCTTCAGTCCCTCAGTAGCAGGCTCCTGAGGTTTGGCCTCCTTGGTAAAAACTACTGTCTCACCTTCTTTTAAGGTCTCCTTCCCAGAGAGCATCAGGCTTTCTGTAAGGGCCCTAGAGGGATGCACTTCCTCACAGTAAGAAGAATATTAACCTGCTCATGTATCCATCGGTCATGGGTGAGAGTGTCTCCTTGAGGGTACAGTCTCCATGTCTAGAACTTCTGGCCTAACTAGAGTCTCCTCACAGGAGTATAAGTGATGGTTATTGGCAGCTATCTCAATGAGCTCATCTTCCTCTTCATGTGTCTCTTTAAAATACAGAGAACCACCTGCAAAGTGATGTACTATCTTCTTTGCTACCTCAAAGATGGCTTCATAGAAGATGATAGTCTTGCTCCATCCTAAGAACATATAGGGAGGGCAATTCCTGAACATCAGCTTGTACCTCTCCCAAGCATCATGGAGAGACTCATTCTCCTTCTGCTTGAAGGTCTGAACATCTGTCTCCAGCTTAGTTAATCTCTGTGAGGGAGAGAACCTGTTCAGGAATTCGTTAACAACCTTATCCTAGGTGTTCACAATTCCTCTAAGTTCCATATGCCACCATTCATTTTCTTGATCACTCAGAGGAAATGGGAAGAATTTTAGCCAGGGGAATTCAGGGTTCACTCCATTGGCCTCTATAGTGTCACAGAACTACAGGAGGTCGGAGATGAACTTACGAGGGTCTTCCTGTGGGTGTCCATGAAACTGGCATTTTTACCATAATAGCAGGACCTGGTCTAGGTTGACCTTAAAGTCATCTGAGTCAATAGGAGTGTCAAATGTATAAGAGCCCAGAGGTCTCCCAATTCGTGCATTCCCCTTTGGATCCAGAGTGACTCTGGTGTCTCTGCATACATAAATAAGAGATAAAGAAAAATAGGAGTCTCTATATCAGAGTATAGAGAACTCCCTGTGAGATGTGAAGAAGAAGAATGAAGATGGATAGAAGAGAAGAAGAATTCAAATAGAAGAAAGGAAGAATTCGAAAGTTTAAAAGAAAAATTAGAAACTAGAATTAAAATATTTTTGCTTTTATTTTATTTATTAATTAAATTCGAAAAACAAGAGGGAAAATAAAAGCTAATTAACTAAAAATATTTAAAAATTTAGAACAAAGTTTTCGAAAAGGAGGAGAGAGGAATTAGTTAGGATGTTTTAAAAAAGAAGAAAGAGAAATCAAGTAAATAATGAAAAATATTTGAAAATAAGAGAGAAGATTAGAAAATATTTTATTTTAAAAATCTTTTTTTTTTGAAAAAGTCAACAAGAGAAGATAAGAATTGAAAAGATTTAAAAAAGATTGTGAAATTAAAATTTAAAAGATGACAAAATAGAAAAGGTTTTGAACTGAAAAAAAGATAAGTTAGGTAAGAAAGATAAGATAAAGAAGTTAAGAAAAGATAAGGTTTAGATAAAAAAGATTTGAAATCAAAATCAAAAAGTTAGTTTCTAATTTAAAAAGATTTGAAATTTAAAATTTAAAAGAAAGATAAGATAAGAAAGAATCAAATTTTAAAATAAAAGATTTGAAAATAAGTTGAAGAAGATAAGATTTGAAATTTGATTTTTGAAAAAGATTTGATTTAGAAATTTGAAATAAGATAAGATAAGATTTTTGAATTTTGAAGAAAGATAAAAAGATAAGACAGTAATTTGAGAAAGATATGATTTTTGAAAAGATTTGAATTTTGAAATTTAAAACTATGATAAGATAAGATAATGATTTTGAAATTAAAATTTGAAATTTTTGTTAAGAATTTCGAAAATTGTAGTAAAAAGATAGAAAAGATATTTTTTTTATTTTTTTAATTAATGAAGAGAGAGAAAAACAACAAAAAGACAACAAACTTAAAAGTTTTAGATCTAAGACACCTAGAATTCAAAAATTGCAAAGAAAAACACAAAGAGACACCAAACCTAAAAAATTTAAAATCAAAACAAGAAGAAAAGCAAGAACACTTTGAAGATCAAGAAGAACACCAAGAACAAAACTCAAAGAATTCAAGGAAAACAAGAACATGCAAAGGACACCAAAATTAAAAATTTTGAAAACCAAAAACATAAATTTTGAAAATTTTAAAAGAAAAGATTCAAGAAGACACCAAACTTAAAGATTGACACAAGACTTAAACAAAAGACACTTTTTTTTTTAAAATTTTTTAAGAAGAAAACCAAGAAAATTCGATCCTTTGACAAGAACAAAAACTAAAACAAAAGATAAAGATTAATAAAGAAAAGAAAAAGTTTTGAAAAAATTTTTGAAAAAGAAAACAAGAAATAGGTATGACTCAAAGTAAGAAAATCAAAAGAAAATACATAGCCAAAAACAAAAAAGGTATTTAAAAAATTTTTGAAAAGAAAAATAAAAGATACAAAATAGAAGTAAAAAGTACCTAATCTAACCAACAAGATAATCTGTTAGTTTGTCTAAACTCGAACAATCCCCGGCAACGGCGCCAAAAACTTGGTGCACGGAATTAAACTTCGCACAACTGAACCAGCAAGTACACTAGGTCATCCAAGTAATACCTGAGTGAGTCAGGGTCGATCCCACGAGGATTGTGATTTGAAGCAAGCTATGGTTATCTTGTAGATCTTAGTCAGGCAGATAGAAAAGTTATTTGATTGTTTAGAGAGCATAAAAAGAAAATAAATAAAACGTTACTCAATTCATGGTGAAAGCAATGATAAGAAGATGGTTAAGGCTTGGAGATGCTTTGTTCTTCTGGATTACTCCGGTCTTACTGTCTATTCCAACTGTGAATGATTTCTTCTTTGGCAGGCTGTATGTGATCAGCACCTTTCTTGAGAGGTCACCAAGGCTCCTCCAGATCTGAACCCCAGGGTTAGTGCGGATCCAATCTGATCGAGCGTGAAGCTCCTACAGTCCATTCTCCTTAGTGATCCTACTTAAAACGCCACAAACAAGGTCGAATCTTCTAGATCAGAGAATGCAGCGCCCTTGGTTCTAACCTTTACCATAAAGACTCTAATCTCTCCGTACCTCAGCTGAACTAGTGTCTCGAGAAGTCGTGGATTAGCCGTCTAAGAGAGTATAATCAAGCTAGTGGTTCATCATCGTCTGATGAAAGACTCACTTAGAACCCATGTAGAATGAGATAACCTTGTGCCGGTTCAGTGCATTCATAAGGATGAAGAACGAGAATATATCTTGGAATAGAGAATCAAACACGTATTGAGATAGAACAGTAGTACTTTATTAATCCATAAAACTCAGCAGAGCTCCTCCCCTCAACCTAGGAGGTTTAGAAACTCATACTGATAGAAAATACAATGTGGAATTCAAAAATATGGCATAAAAGTTCTGAATAAGGTGATTCTTGTCTTTTAAATACTAAACTAACGATTAAGGACTACATAAAAAGGGTAAAACAGTCTTTTATTGTGAAAATCCACTTCTGGGGCCCACTTGGTGAGTGTTTGGGCTGAGCTTGATTGAGATCCACGTGCAAGGAGACCTTTAGGGCATTGAACACTGGCTAGAGGGTCCTTCTTGGGTGTTTGGATGCCGGTCTCCTCCTTGTGGGCGTTGGACGCCAGAATAGGGCAGAGGCTGGCGTTGAACGCCAGTTTTGGGCTTTCAATTCTGAAGCAAAGTATAGACTATTATACATTTCTGGAAAGCTCTAGATGTTAGATTTTCATAACCATTAAGAACGCTCCATTTGGACTTCTGTAGCTCTAGAAAATATCTTTCAAGTGCAAGGAGGTCAGATCCGGATAGCATCTGTAGTGCTTTCTCTGCCTCTGAATCAGACTTTTGCTCCAAGTCCACAATTTCAGCTAGAAAATACTTGAAATTGCATAAAAACACACAAACTCAAAGTAGAATAAAAAAATGTGAATTTTGCATAAAACCTATGCAAACTTAATAAAACTTAAACAAAACATACTAAAAACTATATGAAAATGATTGCAAAAAGCATATAAAATATCCACTCATCAACATATAAGATACTATAAGAATAAGAATAGACGAATGATATTGAAAGAGAGTTATATTCTGCTGAACTTACACTTTAGATAGAGCTGGTGGCACCGTGGGTGTGCTTTCATTAAGTTTTTGGGGTTGTGGAGTGCTGCAGGGTCGGAGAAAATGAATCAATTTATGGAAAACCAGTTACAGCTCAATCCTGTAGATATACACCCAAATAAAAAACCAATACACCCAAATACACCCGAATATTATTCCTAACCTCTTGGCTGTTTCTTCACTAATTTTCTCGCTTTGGAACTTTGGGAGGGGTGGTTCAATGTGTGGCACAGGGCTTGGTGTTGTTGTTTGGGACAGAGGCATGCGTACTCAAATCAGAACTCTAAATAAGACAAAAATAAAAAGTTAAGTATCTCCCTTAAAGTAGATGATTAGAAGGTCAAAAATTAGTTGTAAAACTCACATATCAAGCGATTCAGATTTCGAATGTGTCTCTATCCGAACAACAATCATCTTCTGTTGAGCTAGAAATAATGTCAACATACATCTGAAATATTGAAAAGAAACACAGGGTCTATTTTTTTAGAACTTACGTAGTTGCAGATTTTTCTTTTTTTTTCCTGCCTTATTTTCTTGAATAAAACATTAAAGGGCTTTTTTTCCTTAAAAAAATATATACAGAATTAGAAGCAGATGGTAAAAAGAGAATTAAGCAACAGGTATTAGAAACAGAAATTACATGCTATCCGCAGGTTTGTTTACGCTGCTTTAATCTGTTTGTCCTTGAAACAAAGGATCACTCTCGCTTCCTAAGTTAACCTCCGGCATTCTAAGCATAGAATAAACATTATTCAGTAAAAATAATATTTATTCAAATCAGGATATCAAAATTCTATCAAATAAAGTATCTTATGTTCCGGATGAGTCATAGTGACGTTCTGTTGATTGCAACCCAGCTCCCTTCATCCTGGGAAACCAAAAACAATAATCAGTAACCAAAACACCTTAAAATCGGTAATATACACCCAAATATAACAAACCCCTATGCAGCAACCTTTTCATTGGTCTTCTTCTTTTTTTATTCTCTTAAAAATTCTTCTAATACTTCAGTTTCAATATCAGTTCTGACAGTATGTGCAAAAGAACATGTTAACAAATATAATTTTGATGATAAAGGGTAAGATAGGTTTACAAAGTATGTTACCCATCATTGTAACACCCTAATTACCCTAAGCCTTACCTCATGTCTGATGAGGGAAAAATGATTCCACACAAACTCACCAGCAAGTGTACCGGGTCGCATCAAGTAGTAATAACTCACAAGAGTGAGGTCGATCCTACAGGGATTGATGGATTGAGCAACTTTAGTTTGGTGATGAATTTAGTTAAGCGAATATTTAATAAATTGGGTGAAATAATAAAGGGATTTGGGTGTTGGGGATTAAAACAGAATTGGAAAATGTAAACGGTAGTGAATCAGAGAAGAAAGTGTAGAATGTAAGAACCTGCGTTTTTACGCAAAACCGTTTAATAAAAATAATAAACTTTTAAGTACCCGAGATGGATTCAAAATTTAGAAGTTTTAATTTGAAAATATAAATGTGAAAATTGGTTTCAATGAATTTTTATGAGTCAGAAAATGTATTTTCTGCGAAAGACCGAGAACCGATCGAACCGGTTTAGGCCTGTCCGGTACTGTGTTTTGAGAAAAATAATATTTTGGAAAAAAATTGATTTATTGCTTTAAAAGGAGAAAAATAATTTAGAATTGAAAATAGGGCACTAATCTTAAAGGTTTTGGCCAAAGTGGGCCAAACAGACCGAAAATGCTAACGGGTTGGACCGGGCTCAAACCGGGCCCAAGGTCCAACATATATAAGCTCATTTAATGAGCTTTGAGTTCATTTTTCCAGCCCTAAGAGAGAGAGGGCCGCGGTTTTTAGAGAGGGGAGGAGAAGAGGGATGACATTATTCACCTCCATCTTCCGGGAGCCATAACTTTTGATCCGGAGCTCCGATTGACGAGCCATTTGTGACCATGCAAAGCTCTCGTCGAGCTCTACATTTTTGTTCAAAGAAACCTGGTAAGAAATTGTATCTCTCCTCCCAGTTTTGTGCCCTAGATTTCTGCATTTTTGAGGTCATGGTTTTGAGTAGATTTTGTGGTTTTGGTTGTTTAGGTGATCTCTAGTAGCGGATAAATGTTGGATTTTACCCCTAATCACGTTGGATAAGGTAAGGTTTCACTAAATCCTTGTGCTTAGTTGCTTTGTGTATCTTAGGTTTTGATGTTGGTATATATATGTGATGTTAGTTTGAGCTTTGGTGTTTGTTGGAGTTGGTTGAGGCCTTTGATCAAGCTTTGTGGCTTTGTTTTGGTGTTTGGTGCGTTTGGGAATTGGCCAAGTTATGGTTTCGGTTTCCTTTATGTAAATATGTAATGTTCATAGACACTTAGGCTAGTGGCCCATAAGATAGGATTGAATTAGATATGTGGTTGTTGTGGTATATGTATGATGATGGTAATTATTGAGGATTTTTTGTGCTAATGATGTACTATGATGTTGATTAATGTTAGTTATTGTTTGGTGATAATTGTTGGAATTGATGAGGATTTATAGTGGTTGTTGATGTTGGTTGGTTGATGATGCTTGATGAATTGATGTTGTAAATGTTGTTAAATAATGATATTGAGGTATGAGGTATATTGAATTTTGAATGAATGTACATTGTTGATTATTGGTACAAAGCATGAATGAGGTTGTTGATGAAGATTGATAGTGAAAGAATGATGATTGGTGAAGGTGTTGGTGGAAGATTGATTATAGTGTTTTATATTTGATGTTTGGATTGATGAGTGTTGAAGGGGTTGATAAATTGAGATATTAAATGTTTCATGTGGTATATTTGAATAATGATGGAAGTGGTGAGAAGTTATATTGATGTTAATAAGGTTAATGGAAATTGGAAAATGTGAATTAGGTTGGATTTAGAATGGTTGAATGGTTTAGAAGGTTGTGTGAGTGAGGAAATGGTTGAGGTAGTGTTTGTATGAATTTTGGACTATTTTGGTTTGGTTGATATGTGATTGAATTGGTATTGGATTGAGGTTTGGTTAAAAATTGAGTTTGTGAGATTTTGGGTAAAAATGGATTTTTAGTTAACTTAGTCTGATCATAACTTTTGCCTCGATTTTCAAAATTTGTTGAATTTAGTTTATATTTGAAGATTATTGAAAACCCTTCGATTTGATATAAAGTTTGCAAAATTTGGAATTTTGTAGAGGAAGTTATGATCATTCAATGTTGGTGTTGAAAATTGTTGCAGAATTTCAGGATTTCTGATATGTGCGCACGCACAGCCTTGTGCACACGCACAACCCTGCAAAAATGTTATCCTATGCGGACGCACACACCTGTGCATACACACAGGCAGAGGAAAGGGCTCTCGTAGCAGCGCTAGCATAGGTTGTGCGCGCGCACATCAATGAAGAATTATGACCTGTACGGACATACAGCTTGTGCGAGTGAAAAGACTTTATAAATTTTAGTTCCTGTGCGTACACACACTCCTGTGCGAACCCACACGCCCTGTTTCATAATTTTAAACTTTGTTTTCAACTATTTCACCTTTCCAACAAGATTGTAAGCTTCTATAACACCATTTTAAGACTCTTGGGCTTATTTTAGAGCATTGAAATATGGGAAAGGTTGTAGGGGTTTAAGTTGGGTTTTCCTTTGAAAAGTTAGAAAATGGAGGTTTAGGTTTCTGGTGTTTTGAGGATGAGTTAGTTGAGAGAGAAGGAAGAGTGGTGCATATGGTGATTGTTGATACTGAATTGAGAAAAACGAGGAACTAATGAGTTCAGAATGGAATTAAGAACTGATGATGGTTATTATGAGCTTGATGAGTATGGAAAGAAAGTGTGCAGGGCCTATATTGCTGGCGTAGCAGGTTTCTCTGCTGCATGAGTAGATATTATTGAAAGTGATTTGAGATGAGGAATGGTGATGTCTGGTGGTGATTTGAGGATGAAGTTATTAGATTATTGATAGTGTGTGGAGCCTATATCCCCGGCGTGGCAGATTATTCTGTTGCATGACTAGTTGTTGTTGATAGTGTGCGGAGCCTATATCTCTGGCGTGGCAGATTGTTCTGCTGCATGACCAGTTTTGTTGAGAGTGTGCGGGGCCTATATCCCTGGCGTAGTAGATAATTCTGCTGCATGACTTGTTGTAGTTATTTCCTTCTCTGCTGTAGGAAGTGTGTGGGGCCTATATCCTCGGCGTAGTAGACTCCATACTACATGAGTGTTCAGGGCACTATATCACTGGCGTAGCAGAAGAGCTGCTGCATGAGTGTGCAGGGCACTATATCCCTGGCGTGGCAGAAAAGGCTATATCCGGGAGGATGTGTCGGGATGGCATTTATGGACTGACAAGTGATGATATCACGAGCCAATAGGATAGACATTCATCATATGCATCTTCTATATGCTTGCTTGCTTTGATTACTTGAGTTTGCCTAATTGTATAATATGCCTACTTACTTCTTGACTTACTTGTTACATGTATGAATTCTACCTATGCTTTCCATGCTTGCATTATCTGTGTTTATTTGGTGCTGAGGAGGTTAGGTAGGCGGTGACGATGGGATTGCACGGAGGTTCGGTTGGCAAAGGCTATGGGATACAGTGGTGTGACTAGTTCTAGTTAGAAATCCCCTAAGTTAGATAATCCTGCTTATGGTTTATGGTTTATGGTTTAAGTTTATTTATTTATTTATTTATGTTAAGCTTGAATATCGGTTTGGTGTGAAGTTTTAGGAATGCCTTCGGCGTCCCGGGGCCTTACATCTTACATTATTGGGCACTGTTACCATATTGAGAACCTCTGGTTCTCATTCCATACTTTGTTATAGTTTTTCAGATGCAGGTCGTAGTCCACCTCGGTGAGATTGCGGATATGGTGATAGAGCGGAGTATGGTTCCTCCTTGGTTTAATTTATTTTACTTTGTTATAGTTACTCTCACATCTTGTTTTGTTTTATCTTTGTGGCCTTAGAGACTTATTTGAGAGATAGGTTGTATAAGTTGTTTTTATTCTAAAACTCTGTATCTTTCTATTTGTAACTAGTCGGCTTAAACTCCGCAAGCTGCAGCTAGTTCTCTATAATTTATTATATTATATCTATATATATTCCATTCTTTTGCATCTATATCTTGTATCTTATGTGTTAGCTTCGTGTGAACGTTTTGCACTTTTGTAATTCTGTCTTTGAGCTATATCCTTCATCAGGCTTCTAGATTATATTATTTCCTTCTATATGTATATAAATATGTACAAGCCTTAGGACTATCGTAACCTCTGATTAAACTTTGCTTTACGGCTAGAGGTAAGGCTTAGAGTAATTGGGGTGTTACGTAGAAGATGAAAACTAGAATTAAGACTTAGATCCAATTTAAAATACTAAAATAGAAAAGGAAATTGCAAAAGAAAATTGGCAGAGAAGAAAATTTAGAACAGACTCTCAATTCTTTAACAGTAAATTGAAATTGCCAAAGAAGAAAAGAACAGAAAGAAAAATTGCATAAATAAGAAAAGCAAAAAATAGAATCCAGATCCAATCTCCAATTTTCCTATTCTAAGAACAACAGAAGAAAACTAAAAGGAAGCTCTAGTGCTAAAAATAGAAGGAAGAAAAATGCAGAAGATCAGTAACAGAAGGAAAACAGAAAGCAAGCTAAACTTAGATCTCCAACTCTACCCAATTCCTAAAAGACGATTAAAAAGAAGATTCGCAAACTAAAAGGAAAAAAAAAATAAAAAGTCCAAAAATCCTAAGGAAATCAAATTTTCTCCTATTTATACACCTTCTATTTCAGTCCTCAACTCCTTGGAGTGGGATTTTTTGGCCTGTGAAGAAGTGGATCAGAATTGGATACTTGATTGCAGCTTCCAGGGGAACGTTGCGTTCTCTAAGTGAGCGCAGCATTCATTCACCCATGCGTACGCGTCTACTACGCGTGCGCGTCTTTTTGCGTTTTTGCTCATCGACGCGTACGCGTCAGGTACGCGTGTGTGTCACCATCAACTTCAGCTCCCAACATGCTTGCGCGCCCCTTTCACGCGTACGCGTCTTCAATAGCGTTCTCTTAATGAGCGCTACGTTGGCTTAATGAACGCTGGCCACGCGTGCGCATCCTCTGCGCATGCGCGTGGGTAGCAAAATACCAATTCCATGCTTCAGTCCCACCCAGGCGTTCGTGTGCTTCATCCCAGGTGATCCATCGACGCGTGCACGTCATGCACGCGTGCGCGTCGACTACGAAACTTCAATTCCAAATATGAAAGTGCCCGAAAACGCTGAGTTAGTGAACGTAGCGCTCTCTTTAAAAACGAGCGCCAACCACTTCCTTGCATACGCGTCATGCACGCGTACGCGTGGGTCTTCAAAAATTGTCCCTAACGCGTAGGCGTCCCGTACGCGTGCGCATCGCTACTGAGCATGGCGTTCTTTCTTTGAACGCAACGTTATCCTGCATTGCTTCTCTTTCTCTTCATCTTCTCATGTAAAAGCAACCAAAAAAAGCCATAAAAGTCTCACCAAAATCATAAAGTTTTTGCATCATTCATAATAATCACCTAATTCTTGCATAAATCTCAAGATTTTGTATAAAGTTAGTGATATTTGATTGAATCAAAAGAAAAATAAAATTTCACTCCAATTACTTACTTATTGTGCAATAAAGTGCATTAAATCTAATGAAACAAATGAAAAATGCTTGTAAAACTAGCAAAAGATGACTTGTCATCAATGTCGTAAAGCAAAGATTAATCAAAGGTTACGACAATTCTAAGGCTTATACATACTATGCAGAAAGAAATAATATATTCTAGAAGCCTGATGAAGGATTAAGCTCAAAAATAGAGTTTGAAAAGTGCAAAACGTTCACACGAAGCTATGATAAATGAAGCACAAGATATACGTACAGATACCGAGACATATGAATCGATATATCAAAAGATAATAATAATAGGGATCTAGCCGCCGCTCGCGGAGTTTAAGCCGGCTAGTTATATAAAGACATACATAATTTAAACATTTAAAACTGCTTATAGAAACTTTTTCTCAAAGTAAGCCTCTAGGTAAAATAAATACAAAAGTGAGAGTACTAATAAAAATAAATCAAAGGACTACAAAAGATGATAAAGGTCCTCCGCTCTGTCACCATCAAGAAACTCACCAAGGTAGGTTGCGACCTACATCTGAAAAATAACAACAGAATATGGTATGAGAACCGAAGGTTTTCAGTATGGTAACAGTATCCAATAATGTAAGATATAAGGTTCCAGGATGTCAAAGGCAATCCTAAAACTTCACATCGATAAAGAATATTAAAGCCTTAACAAAATAAATAACTTAAACTATAAACCATAAACAGGGTTATCTAAACATGGGTAATTTTTAACTAATACTAAACCACACTGCTGTATCCCACAGCCTTCGCCAACCTACCCTCCTTGCGACCCTATCGCCACCGCCTACCTATCCTCCTCAGCATCAGATAATCACAGATAATGCAAGCAAGTAAAACACAGATAGTATCCATATATAACAAGTAATTCAAGAAGAAAGTAGGCATATTATAAAATTAGGCAAACTCAAGTAATCAAAGCAGACAAACACATAAGAGATGCATATGATGAATGCCTGTCCTATTGGCTTGTGATATCACTTGTCGGTCTATAAATGCCAATCCGGCACATCCTTTCAGATGTAGCTTTTCTGCCACGCCCACGGATATAGTGCCGAGCACACTCTATTGACCCACGAATATAGTGCCGGGCACACTCGCATGCATAATTGATGCCTAGGCATCTTAGGCTAGTTTCACAAGCCTTTTTCATTAGTTTTCATTTAGTTTCATGCACTTTCTTAGGCAATAAGTAAGTATTTTGATGAGAAATGTATGTATGTCTTGATTCAATCAAACATTGTTATTTATGAGCATTTTCATGATATTAATTCAAGAATTACTTGATGCTATGAATGATGCAATGTCTTGTGATTATGCCAAGGCTTTGATACATTTTGTTTGGTTGATGATAGGTAAGAAGAAGCAAGAGAAGGGCAAAGAAGAAGCAGAGGAGGCAACGTTGGTGGCCAAAGTTAGCTCACCAACGTTGCTGATAAATGTTGCATACAAACGTTGGCTCAAGGGGGAAGCAACGTTGGTGGCCAAAGTTGGCTCACCAACATTGCCACAAACGTTAACAAAGAAGATGGGAGCAATGTCCCAAGCATGAAAAGCAATGTTGGTGGCCCAAAGTTGGCTCACCAACCTTGCTAACAACGTTGCTACAAGGGAGGTGCAACGTTGGTGGCCAAAGTTGGCTCACCAATGTTCCAAAGCCTAACAAGCAACGTTGGTGGCCCAAGCATGGCTCACCAACATTGCTAGAGATGTTGCAAGCAAAGGAAGTGCCAACGTTGGTGTGTCAACATTGCCACCAACGTTGCACACTAACGTCTTCGATAAAATCTCAAGTTGGAGTTGGAAATATTTGATGTGTCGGGTACGCGTGGATAACGCGTACGCGTGAAAGTGGGTAATTAGCCAGTCTCGCACACGCATGAGCGACGCACACGCGTGATATGACAATAAAACATCTTTGACGCGTACGCGTGGGCGACGTGCATACATCACCAGACAAACGTTGGGTACCAACGTCAGTGGCAACGCCCAAAGTGGCTTATGCACCCAACGTTTGTGCCACCGTTAGTGCACAAACGTTGGTCACCAACGCCAGCACCAACTTTCATTCCAAATGGCACCCATGCAAGTGTGAACGTTAGTGAACTAACGCCAATGTCAACGTCACAAAGAGCCACTCCTAACTTGCTCCAACTGAGGCCAAAGCCTACATCCAAAGACTTGAATATTGATTTGGAAAGTGTATAAGTATGATAGATTTTGTAGTTAGAAAAGAGGCTGGGAGGCAGGGACCCTAATTGGAAAACCCTGAATCATTTTCTTTTACTTTTCATGTACTTTCCTTTTTCCTTTTTGTTTTGATTGAGCAATGATGAAGTAAATCCCACATCATTAGGGGGAGGAGCTCTATTGTAATTCACATGATTGAATGAAATTCTTCTTCTTCTCAATCCGCTTGTTGTAGCTAAAGGATAACTTCTATGTTTATTGAGATCTATTCACTCCAGAAGAGGGTTTGCATCTATTGAATTTCTTTGTGAGCCTCGGAAGGGGAATAATTAAAATTAGAATTGAAGCTCTATCCTTCACAATTCTCGTGATCAACACCATTCGAAAGGAATTGAGATCTTGAGAATTTGTGTGGCTCATGGATAAGAGATAAGCACTTAACCTCTTTTCATGACAATTGGCAAATTGATTGTGATTAGAGAGATTGGGTTGGCAAGGAATTGGGACTTAATCAAATACAATCCGCCATAGATCTACTTCATATGATTGAGAATGAAGTTGAGACCCATTTATTCATGATGGATTATAATATCTCCAATCCCTAATGAATCTTTCTCTTTGATATTCTTCACTTTAATTTCATTGAATTTCCTTTAATTGTGTTGGTTTACTGCTTCGTTTGATTTCCCAGCACCTAATGCCCTTTACATTTCATGCAATTTAATTTCCATTGTCATTTACATTCTTGCAATTTAAGATTCAGCTCATTTAAGTTTCTTTCACTTTAAGCTTCTGCCCTTTTACTTTTCAGCATTTAATTTTCCAGTACTTGTGCCATTTAAGTTTCTGTCCTTTACTATCCAGCATTTAAATTTCTAAGTCCTTTACATTTTGTGCTTTAATTTCTTGTAATTTATATTTTGTCCCTTAAATTTCACCAAACTCTTTAAAATATTAGCTTGACTAGACTCATCACCCAACTAAAATTGTATGATCCATGAATCCCTGTGGGATCGACCTCACTCTTGTGAGTTTTACTACTTGATGCGACCCGGTACACTTGTCGGTAGTTGTGCGGATGTGATTTTCCGTGTCATAAAGTTTTTGCCGCCGTTGCCGGGGATTGATTAAGATTGACAATGATTAAGTAAGTGATAGTCTCGATTAAGCATTTTTCTTTGTTTTCTTTAAAGCCTACTAATTGTTTGACACATTGTGTCCACTAACTTTAACACTACTCTAGTAATAGAGTGTTCTGTTTTGCTTTTAGTTTGCTTGGTGTTGTGTATGCCAGGAGAAAGAAGAGGTGCATCAACTTTCTTTGATTCTGAACCAGAGAAAACCTTCTTGAGACTAAGGAGAGAAGCAAGAGGGAAGGGAGTGATTCGAGAAGAGGATTCAAAAGAAGATGACCAAGAGATGGAGGAAAACCTCTATAATCCACATGAGGAGGTTGCCAACAACAATGGCCAGCCTCCAAGGAGAGTGTTAGCCTCCTACACCATCCCTAATCCGAGAAATTGAGGGAGCAGCATACTTACTCCCAATGTCCATTCCCATAATTTTGAACTCAAACCACAACTCATCACTCTAGTTCTAAATAACTTCCAATATAGAGGAAGTGCTGCTGAAGACCCAAATTAACATCTCTCTACTTTCTTGAGAATATGTGACACTGTCAAGACCAATGGGGTCCATCGAGATATCTGCAAGCTACTGCTATTTCCCTTTTCTTTAAGGGACAAGGCCACTCAATGGTTGGAAATATTTCCAAAAGAGAGAATCACCAAATGGGATGACTTGGTTAGCAAGTTCTTAGCCAAGTTCTACCCTCTTCAAAGAATTATCAAACTCAAGACTGATGTGCAAACATTCAGACAATTAGAAGGAGAGTCACTATATGAAGCTTGGGAGAGATATAATCCGAAGATGTCCTCCAGACATGTTTAGTGAATGGGTGAAGCTCCAAAAATTCTATGAGGGTCTATCCATGAAGGCAAGAAAGGCTTTGGACTACTCTTCATGAGGGTCCCTTCAGATGATGAAAACTTCACAAGAGGCACATGATCTCATAGACATGGTGGCCAACAACAAATATTTTTACTCCTCTGAAAGACAAGCAGCCCCAAAGAAAGGTGTTTATTAGCTTGAAGGTGTGGATGCCATCTTGGTACAAAACCAGCTAATGCACCAGCAACTTCAACAACAGATGGAGATGATGTCAAAGAGGATAGACGGATTGTAATTAGCTGTAGTGAGCACAACCAGCCAACTACCAACTGTTTGGGGACAACATGAAGAAAGCTATGAGGTGTGCAATAATAAGCAGCAACCTGAACAAGTTCACTACATGCACAATCCAAGTTTTGGCCAAAATGACTTTCATGGGGACATACACAACCCCTCATGGAAGAACAACCCCAACCTGAGATGGGGAGAAAACCAGACCCAGTGGCAGAGGAACTCTAACCCCAACAATTTTTGAAACATAAGCAATCAGAACCATCATCCCACTAACAATAACCCATATAAAAAATCCCAAAACAATAACCCCATATCCACATACTACCCACAAAACAACCCTTCAAACACTCCTAACACTTTCCACCAACCATCAACATCCCACACTCAACCACAACCACAACCACATCAAGAATCACAAAGAATCTCCAACTTAGAGATAATATTGGAGAAACTTATGAAGAATCAAGAAATTGCCAACAAGAATTATGAAGCGTCCATGAGGAACCTGAAAAGGCAAATTAGGAAATTGTCTAAGCAGCATGCTGAAAGACCAACCAATGCATTCCCAAGTGATACCATTCCTAACCCCAAGGAGGAATGCAAAGCTATACAAGAGCAGAGGAAGGAGGTGAAACCATATGTTCCTCCACTCCTTGTCCTTAGAGATTGCACAAGGAGCTCAAAGACCAATAATTCCCCAAGTTCCTGGAGATTTTCAAGAAGTTAGAGATCAACGTTCCACTTGCTGAGGCTTTAAAGCAGATGCCCCTCTATGCAAAATTCCTCAAGAAACTCATCAACAAGAAGAGAAGCTGGAAAGAAAAAGAAACTGTGATCCTAACCCAAGAATGCAGTGCTGTGATTCAGAAAAGATTGCCAACAAAACTCAAAGATCCTTGGAGTTTCTTCATACCATATACCATTGGCAACATACCAATTGACAAAGCTTTTTGTGACTTGGGATCAAGCATCAACTTGATGCCACTTTCGATGATGAGAAAGCTATCAATAGAAGAAGTGAAGCCAACCAGAATGTCATTACAGCTAGCTAATAGATCCCTAATAAGACCCAATAGAGTGGTGGAGAACCTTCTGGTCAAAGTTGGTAAGTTCATCTTTCTTGTAGATTTTGTGATTCTGGACTTAGATGAGGAAGAAAGTTATTCAATCATACTGGGAAGACCCTTTCTAGCCATAGAAAGAGCCCTCATTGATGTAGAAAAAGGAGAGATAGTCTTAAGGGCACACGATGAATAAATAACTCTTAATGTCTTCAAAGAAATGCAACTCCCTGCTAAGAAGGAAAACTGCCTGAGATTTGAGGATGAGGACTTAAACTGGAAGGAGAATCCCAAGGAATCGCTCATAAACTCAGCCTTAGGAGAGAAGAAAGAGATTAAAGAGAAGCAAAATGATCACGAGAACAGAGAAGTTGAAGAAGAAGTGCAAACAGAAGCCCCAGAGATGACAATTGAGAAGAAGGGTCCTGACACTAAGCTGGCCAAGAAGGGAGAGTCAAAGAAAAAAGGGAAGAAAAGTAAGAAAAACTGCCTAAGGGGTGGAGGTACAAGAAGATTCCAACAGAAGGATTCTCAACGGGAGGTAAAGTGAAGCTGATTTATCAACAGTTGGAAACACCTCCACATCTTTCTGAATACTACACCGTCAGCAAGATCCTCTCATTGGAGCATATAAAAATTGTCAGACAAGACAATGGAAGGAAGATGACAGTGATAGGAGACAAACTGAGGCACTATGATCATCAACCTCCCTAACTGAGAACAATTGTCAAGCTAGTGACAATAAAAGAGCGCTCCATGGGAGGCAGCCCATGTTTAGCATTTTTCCTTTACTACTTTTGTGTTAATAATAAATGGTTTTCCCTCATGCATTCAGTTTTTTAAAACAAATTTGATACTTGCATCAAGCATTTCTTGGAGCATATGATTAACTTCTAAGTTTGGTGTGCCTAGAGGCACCCTAAGATGATTTCAAATATGATGAACACATAGACATCATAGGATATGTAATCAAGCATTTTCTTAAGTATATAGCCAAACATTAAGTTTAGTGTTCAACATATGCTATAAGTATGAATGATAAGAATCAAATTTGCTTTAAGTCTTAAATTTTCATGAGAAGCAAACCATGCTCTGCATCATTTTGAGTTTATGTCTTGAAAGTAGATAATAAAGTAGTCCTCATGATGATTGAATCAAAGGTGACAAGGATTTCATTAAACTTTTGCATGAATCATATGGTGGATAACAAGTTTAGTGTGCAAGTCACCTAGGATGATGCATAAGGATCATAATATGTACATCCTAGGAACTTAATCAAATTCTTTATACCAAATGGCCAAACATTAAGTTTGGTGTTCACCTATGTCACATATATGCTTACAAGAAGTCACATTTTGGTTGTTGATTCATGAGGAACACTTAGCCAAATTTTCAAAAATTCAATAGTTAGTTATTGTTTTTCATTTTTACCGCCATGTAGTTTGATCTAAGTTTTTTTGTACTGATGTTGTGAATAGGAGGACAAGATTGATAGAGAGGGGACAAGGCAAGGAGAGGCTCGGCTATTCTAGAGGAAAAGCAAGTAACATGTTCTTGGAAGTTGCTCATTGGGAAGCACAACCTTGCACACATTGGTTGGTTAGGTGTGTCATAAGAACACCTTGATGATCGAACATACCAACCTAATAAAGAAGCAATCATTGTCTTCATTCAATCTTACATGCACACCCTCCATTTTCGCTATCTCAAATGAATCCCCACCATCCATTTCCTCACCACTCTCGTTATAAATAGCCCTCATTCTACATTTTCCACTCCAAGCCAACACTCAAAGTTACACCCTTTTGCATTCATATTTTCACTTCTTGTAGTCCTTCAACTCTAAGTTGCAACCGTATGCTCTTCTTTGTTCAAACCACTCTTGTTGTCACTTGATCAAACACTTTACTTCCCCCTCAAGCCACACTCTCATTCTCCCTTATACAAGCTACACTAGCCACTCTTCCCCATCCTTTCTTTACCATCTATTCGGTCTATTCTAAGAATCAATTGCAGCCTCATCAAGCTCTAAAAGGAGAAAGGGAAAGGAGCCTGTTGAAGAAATTCCCTTTGATAAATGGAGGTTCAAGCCATATTCCATGAGATACAACTTGAATGGATGAGACCTAAAGGAATATTTCCAGAGATACCATTCCAACTTCCGGATGGTCAGTGCTAAGAGATCAAAAAGAATGTTGAAAGAAGAAGATGGGAGCTTCTCACCAGTCCACTAACAAGAGTGAATGTAAATCTTGTTAGAGAATTCTATGCCAACACGGTGAGGGAGGACACAAGCAAGGACACCTCTTACAAGAGCTACATAGGAGGTGTAGAAGTTGATTTCTGTCCAAAGGCCATCATAAAGGTTCTTGGCCTTAGAACAACACCTTTTGAGGAGGCTAGTTATCATGAAAGAGTAAGTGGCGTCCCTGATTGTGAGCAGATTGTCAATGATATTTATGTAATTGGGGCTGACTGGGTGAGGGATTCCAATGGAATGTCAAGGTTTCTTAGAAGAAGAGACCTCATCCCGGAAGCCAAGGGATGGTATGAGATTATAAGGAGATCCATCCTACCTAGTGTAAACACTTCAGAGGTCAATATCAAGAGAGCTACCATGGTGCACTGCATTATGATGGGAGGAGAGATTAGAGTCCATGAACTCATAGCCAAGAACATTCAAGAGATATCTGAGAAGAGTGATCCTGACTCTTGGCTCCACTATCCAAGCACCATCCTTCGCCTATGCAAGAAAGCTAAGGTGGTGTTTGAGGATGCAGACCCTGTTTGGTTAAACCCAGGCAAGCTAATCACCCCTCAGAGAATGTCATATATCACGGTTGCCCAATAGTAAAGGAGGCCACAAATAAGGAGAAGAAGGTAGAAACAACAAGAAGAAGAACATCAAGAAAGGGAGCAGTGAAGAATGGATGCTTGACGGTTTAGAATTCAGAATAAATTCCCGTTGCAAGTATAGTTTCTAAACCAAGCAATCATCCTTTCTTACAAACGTTTTGGTTGTCACAAGTAACAAACCCAATAAAATTTATAAACCGAAGTATTCAAACCTCGGGTCGTCTTCTCAAGGAATTGCAGGGAGGTGTTCTTATTATTAGTTATGGAAAACAGTGTTTTTGGGTTTTGAAAGGTTTGAACAAGGAAAATAAATTGCAGGAATTAATAAATTAATATCTAATAAAACTCTTGGCAAGGTATGAAAATTTGGAAGTCCTATCCTAGTTATCCTTATGAGAATTGAGTTTAATCTCACTTAGTTAACTTTTACGAAAGCAATGGAAAGTCAAGTGGACTAATTAGTTAGATCCCCAAGTCCTAGCCAACTCCTAAGGAAAGACTAGAGTTAGTGGAATTCAATTCAATTAGAAAAAATAACAATCAATCACAATAAGTTTGATAACTCAAGAGCCTCCAGTTAATCAATTAAAGCCAAGAATATAAAAAGCTAAACAAGAATCATAAATCTGAAATACCTCAATTTAAATTAAATAAAGAAAATCCTAACATGAATGGTTCATAAGCCAATTTGGTAACATAAGTAATTAAATGAAAGCATTAAAGTATCTAAAAGTAAAAGAGAAATATAAAGTAAAAGGAATGTTGAACCTGAGAGGAAATTGAAATCCTAATTCCTTTAAGAAGAATCCTAATCCTAAAACCTAAGAGATAGGAGAGAACCTCTCTCTCTAAAAACTACATCTAAAATTACAAATTATGAATTATGAGCTCATTATGAATGAATGGATTCTCCCACTTTATAGCCTCTAATATGTGTTTTCTGGGCCGAAAACTGGGTCAAAGACATCCCAAAAATCGCTGGAGAAGAAATCTGCCACGCTGATTTTCGTCACTGCAACGCGTCCGCGTGGAGCATGCGTGGAGCACGCGTTCGCGTCACCTAGCTTCAGGAAACTATGGCATATTATATATCAAATTGAAGCCCCAGACGTTAGCTTTCCAACACAACTGGAACCGCGTCGTTTGGACCTCTGTAGCTCAAGTTATGACTGTTTTAGTTCGAAGAGGTCAGGCTGGACAACTTTGCAGTTCCTTCAACTTCTTGTATTCCTTCCACTTTTGCATGCTTCCTTTCCATCCTCCAAGCCATTCCTGCCCTGTAATCTCTGAAAATACTTAACACACATATCAAGGCATCGAATGGTAATAGGAGAGGATTAATAATTATCAATTTAAAGGCCAAAGAAACATGTTTTCAATCATAGCACAAAATCAGGAAAGAAAACGTAAAACATGCGATTAGTATGAATAAGTGGGTAAAGAGTTGATAAAAACCACTCAATTGAGCACAAGATGAACCATAAAATAGTGGTTTATCAACCTCCCCACACTTAAACATTAGCATGTCCTCATGCTAAGCCCAAGAGAAGCTATAAAAGTGAAGAGGAATGATAGAATGTATGAAATGCAACCTATCTATATGAATGCAACTACATGATAAGAAGATAAGTAAACTTGGTTAAAAATAAATAAGCTCTTCAAGACAAACATAAATCAGATTTCACTAATTCAAATCATACAATAAAAGACAAGTAAACTTGTAAGAAGATAGCTCATGAAAGTAGGAAACATAGAATCAAGCATTGAACCCTCACTGGTAGTGTATATCACTCTAGTCTCTCAAGTGTATAGGGTAATTCACTTTACTCTTCTCTAATCATGCTTTCTAAACTTTGTTCTTCATCTAACCAATCAACAAATATTTAATGTACCAATGCAAACATCATGAGATCTTTTTAGGGTTGTAATTGGGCTGAGGTAAAGGTAAGGATATATGTATGGCCAAGTGAGCTTTATAAAGTGAATCTTTGATTAGTCTAAGATCTCACCTAACATATACATACTTTATATAATCTAAAATACTTTTCCTAGCTACCCAAACTTTTTCACTTTTGTATTACATGCTCATGTATCAAACTTATTTTTGAATTTTGTCCCATGTGCATTGATTCTTTTTATTTTGCATTTGGGGTAATATTATTTTTCTTTTTTTCTTTTTTTTTTGTATCCCCTTATTTAATTACTTAATTTTTTTTAATGCAGATGGTAATTTAATTATTTTGATTTCACATGAGCATGCTTCCCAAATTTTCAAATAACTTATTCAAATTAATTCCCTTTTTTTTTCTATCATTCCATGTTCTCATAAAATTCCCCATACTTAAATTATACACAATATCTATCTTAAGCTAACCAAGAATTCAACTTGGGATTTTTATTTTATTTTTCTGCTTAAGGCTAGTAATGTGGTTATAAAATAGAAGAGGGTTAAAAATTTAAAGTGGCTAACAAGGGTGATGTAAAAGGTAGGCTTATTTGGGATAAGTGAGCTAATAACAAATAATGGCCTCAATCATATGCAAGCATGTAAATACACTAGATAGTTGACATATAGAATGGAACAAAGCAAAGATTGCAATTATAGAGAAGAAAACACACAAGAATAAAAATTTATGGTTAAATAATGTAACCATGTAAATAAGCTCAAAATCTCATAGGTTGTGTGTTCTTTGGCTCAAAAACCATGTTCCAAATACAACTTCAAACAAATTTAACACATAAAAAATTTTAAATTTTTTAATTTAAATTAGTGAAATTTTTCAAAAATAGGGTCTTAAAAAGAAACTTATTATTTTTCAACTAAGTAGTACTTAAATGCAAACAATCAACTACACATGCAATCTATTATGCAATGCAACAATAAAACAATGGTGTTGGGAAAAAGAAAATAGCTAACCCATGGAGATCGGTATCGACCTCCCTACACTTAAAGATTGCACCATCCTCGATGCATGCTAAGATGTACAAGTGGACGGGTTGCTTTAACTGATAGTTTCCAAAGATTATGCAGGTGGACTTGCTTGTCTTCCCATTAAGAAGCTTTTCCTCTCCCTTCGTGGTGGCCATCCTGAAAGAAGAGAAAAAAGAAGAAAAGTAACCCAAAAATAAAGATAGAAAATAAATAAAATATGGGTGTTAATGCCAGATAATAAGGGTCCCAATTACATGGTAGCTACAACATGCAAGTGAGAAAACAGTAGAGAAGTACATGGCAAATCAAGAGTGCAAAATTTTGCAACAATGGGGAAGAGAGTGTAAGACAATATAAATTAATGTCAATGCAAAATTAATACAAATATCATAAATGATTAGCATTGACTTAAATAATATTACCCAACAGTGTAAAACAAGTCACTAAGCACCAAAATAATACAAGAAAAGACACAATAGTTGAATATGAACAAGTGACACCAATGGAAAAATAATAAATTTAGAAAAGAAAAGAAAAATATGCACAAAATTAAAATGCAATAAATGAAATATGCAAATAAATTAAGTAAAATAGAATGAAGGTGAAAAAGAATGAGAAGTGAAAGAAATAAAGTAAGAAAGAAAGAAGAGAAAAAGAAAAGATAGAAGAGATTAGGATTAGAAAAGAAAAGACAAGATAATTGGCGCTCATCTGGATAAGTTGTGCGGCGCAGCCGAAGCGGACGCGTGAGTGACGCGGTCGCATGGTGCGCGATAAGGTCAGGTGACGCGGATGCGTGGGTCACGCGATCGCGTGACCTGATTTGTGCGATTAGTGCGAGTGCAGCCTCGCGTTCGCGCAACTCTCTGTTCGAAACTCTTTTTGCCAAATTTTTGGGTGACGCGGTCGGGTGGTTGACGCGATCGCGTGGATGGCCTTTCTTTTAAAAATGACGCGGACGCGTGGGGCATGCGTTCGCGTGGTAGGGCTTGCGCTTCTAGCATGGTTCCAGCCTCATTCCAGCCTAACTTGTTGCCTTACACCCGTTTACGTCGATTTTACAGGGCCACGCATTCGCGTGGGTGACGCGGATGCGTGGGGAAGTTATTTTTCAAATGACGCGGCCGCCTCGGCGACGCGGTCGCGTGGATCAATTTGTGCCAAAGGCACGCCTCCAGCCACACTTTCGCGTGACTCTCTGTTCAATTTTCTTTTCTTCCCAATGCACTGGCGACGCAGACGCGTCAGCGACGCTGTCACGTCGCGTGCGATTTTTTTTTATGCAGGATGCAAAATGCAGTGATAATGTGGATGCTATGAATAATTACAGGTTCAATGAAAATAGAATAAAATAAAACTCAAAAACAAACAAAATGAAATAAAATTATAATTGGAAAAGGAGCGATCATACCATGGTGGGTTGTCTCCTACCTAGCACTTTTAGTTAAAGTCCTTAAGTTGGACATTTGGGGAGTCTTTAGTTATGGCGGCTTGTGCTTGAACTCATCCAGGAATCTCCACCAATGTTTGTAATTCCAATGGCCGCCGGGATCCCAAACTAGGCACATAAAGCTTTCAAGCAAGTTAAAGCAGATGACTAGGCCTCGAGAGTGTTGATTGCCAGAATGAATTCCGGGGTCCCAAACCTTGCTTTTGCACCCATCTTCTTGTTGATCATCATGATTCCATCCGGGTAGCAAGCAATCTGAATTCTCACTAAAGCGGCCAAATAACTTCCTAGACCCATTCAATTGAGCTCTACACCAACCTTTGCGTTTAAACTTAAAGCTTCCAATCATAATGAACCTTGCAGGACAATTCTTACCACTGACCATCTTCTTCTTACTCTTAATGCCACAAAGAGCTCTAAGTTGACCATCCGTCTCCAGTAGCCCATATTCAAGTGGCAAGGTAAAGGTCAAGGATAAGAATTTTACCCACTTGAACATTGTGTTAGACGGTAATGGCCTTGGGAGAGATATTTATAATGAATTTACAAGCTCCACTCCCTTGTGCTATTCTCTGACAACTTCCACCACTTTGCAAGTCTCTTCAATATCAACCTATTCCTCTTGGTTGCTTTCTTCCAATTCAATCTCTTTTTCATTGCTCACCAAGGGCATGGGAAGGTGTGCTTCTTCTTCTTTAATCTCCATCTCTTGACCAACCTCTTCCAAGTCTTCAACTATGATATGCCTTGGAGGTTGTACACCATCCTCAGCATCAATTTCAATCGCCTTGGAAGGAGGCTCTATAACCTGACTTTCCCATGGAGGTTCAGCATCTCCTAAGTCTGCAACCACTTTTTTCTCTTCAATAATTACTACTTTGTCCAGTAGTTTTAATATAAAATCGTACTCATCCTTGATGATTTTCTTTCCATGACAACTCCTTTCAACTATTTTTTCATCTTCAAGGGTCTCTCCTATCTCCACATTTTGGGCCTCCTCTTGCTCTAAGACAAAATCAGACTCCTCCTTGATGTCTTCCTTCACTAATTCTTTAACCACTCCTTCGACTTCAAGGGTCTTTACTACCTTCACCTTTAGGGCCTCCTCTAGCTCCTTATGAAGTATGGATTCGCGAAGATGATCCCTTGATAAACCACTATTTTATGGTTTATAACGTGTTTAATTGTGTGGTTTTATCATGATTTTTACCCACTTATTCATATGATTAGCATGCATTTATATTTCCTTCCTAAAATTATTACATGATTAAAAACTTGCTCCCTAGAGACTTTTAATTACGCATTTTAATTCTCCTTTATTCCATTCGATGTCGTGATCTGTGTGTTAACTGTTTCAGGCTTTATAGGGCATGAATGAATTGGAGATTGGAAAGAAAGCTTGCGAAAATGGAAGGAACACAAGGAATTGAGGAGATGACCAGCGAGAAATGACGCGGCCGCATGGCTCACGCGACCGCACGGATTAGAATAGCACAGGTGAGGCGGAGGCGTGGACGACGCGCCCGCGTGGAAAAGCAAAACGCCGAACGACGCGTCCGCATGAATGACGCGATCGCGTGACGTGCGCGATCTGCATAATCTGCAGAATCGCTGGAGGCGATTTTAGGCCCTATTTTGACCCAGTTTTCGGCCCGAAAAAGCAGACTAGAGCCAGATGACATGCAAAAACCAAGGACAACATTCATTCGACACAGTTTTAATTTTTAGATCTAGTTTTACTCCTCCTCTAGGTTTTCTCTCTACACATTCATAGTTCATAGGATTTTCTATTGCTTTTTGTGTTGGGATATTAAGAAGAGTTATTACCTTATCAAGACTTCGTCATTCTAGTTCGTTTTCTTTACTTGCCTTTACTCTTCCATGTCCTTTAATTTACTCAATTTTACTATTAGATTATTTTAGAATTTATTAATACAAGAGTTACTTTTATTTTTAATTGATTCCTTTGGGTTTTATTTATCATGTCTTTCTTTAATTCTCTTTTCTACGTTATGAATTCCACGTTCACAATGAGCGAGTATTTCCCTAACTTGATGGGGAGTTGATTGAAAGGAACCTTTGAGTTGGAATGCTCAAAGGAGAAGTTGTAATTGGGTTTATTGTTGGATTGCTCTCTAGTCACTAACGCCATTCCTTCCAAGTAAGTGGATTGGGACTTGTGAATAGAAACAACATTCCAACTTGTTTGACTTTCCCTTACCTAGTAAGGGATAACTAAATAGAACAACCTTCAATTATCAATTAATCTTGAGAGTACTGCAACAAGAATAGGGCTTCCAACTAATCTACTCCTAGTCAAGGCTTTTATTTAAATTACTTAATTTCTCCAATTTAATTTCCTGTTTATTCAACTCAAAGTCTTTTTGAAAACATCTTATTAATAAAATAGCACACCTTTCTGCAACTCATTGGAAGACAACCTGGGATTCATACTCCCAGTATTTTAATTTTAATTTTTGTGACAACCCTTCTAAATTGATAACTGAATTTCTGGTTGGTTAAGAACTATACTTGCAACGCATATCTTATAACAATTCTTAATTCGCCAATTTCTTCCACGTCAACTTTTGGTGCCGTTGCCAGGGAGTTACAATAGAGTGCTAAAGTTATTAATTGGAATTTATTTTTTTGCATTTTTTTATCTTGCTATTATGAGCTGCTTGTTTCTTTCGCTAGATGACGCGTTCATTTCCTGATCCAAGCTTTCCAGTATTCGATCCTGAGATTGAAAGAACTATTCCACGAATAAGGCGAGCTCGGCGTCGGTTAGTCCTCTCAGAGGGCGGATCTGAAACATCATTTGAGGAAGAAACCAGCCCCCGTTCTACTGATTCGGTTGATTTACGTGTAGGTGACATGGCAACACCTAGGAGAGTTACTATCCAGGAGGCTGGAGCTCCTGATTTTACAATGCAACCGTTTCAAGCGCATCACCCAGCGGTGGCTATAGACTTTGAAATAAAGACTGCACTGCTCAATTTGATGCCCAAGTTTCATGGCTTACCTGCTCAAGAGCCTATCAAGTACCTGAGAGATTTTCAAGCAGCCTGTTCTACTGTCAGGAATGATGGTGCGAATGAAACTTCTATTTTGCTAAAGGCCTTCCCGTTCTCACTTGAGGGAAAGGCGAGAGAGTGGTACTACACTCAACCTGCAGTAACTGTATCCAACTGGGATACATTTAGAAGAGAATTTTTGGAAAAATTCTTTCCAGCTGAAGTTACTGATAAACTAAGGAAATACATTTCCATGATTGTTCAGAATGAATCCGAGACTCTCTATGAATACTGGGAGCGCTTCAATAATCTTCTGGAAGCTTTCCCCCACCATATGATTGATAAGATAGTGTTACTCGGTTATGTCATACAGGGCATGAGGCCCCAAGATAAGACCACATTGGGAAGTTCTAGCAATGGGTCTATGAAAAAGTACAAGACCACTGATGAGGCATGGCAATTGATGAGTGACTTAGCTGAATCTACTCGGAATCACAAGTAGAAACAAGGCCGTTCAAAAGTCGTTGCAGAAGTATCCTCTAGCAGAGAGACTGCTGCTCTAACTCAGAGTATCTGTGAAATGACCAACTTGCTGAAGCAGATGCAATTGAATCAACAACAAGTTCAACAAGCTCAACTTTCTCCACCACAGCAAAGCCAACAGTTAGTCCCACAGAAAATTTGCGGAATCTGTGCTGATTATAGCCATTATACTGATGAATGTCCGCAGCTCCAGCAGGAAGACAACACCGTGGCAGCCACTCATAACTTCTATGACCGCCCCAACCTAGGGTACAATCAAGGTGGCAATTACAGCCATGGATGGTAGGACAATTCTAACCAGAATTTGAGGGACAACAACAGAGGAGGCAGAGAAAATCAAGGAAATCAGAGGTGGAATAATAATAACAACAGGCAGCAAAACCAGAACCAGCCCTACAGAGCACCTCACCTGAGGCAATCCCAAGGACCACAAAATATCCAACAGCAGACCTCTCAAATTACTTATCCTTCCTCATCTTCTAATGATGACTTACTACAATCTATTGATCGGAGACAACAGACCATGGAAAATAACCTTTATGCTACACTAAATGGCCTGAACTCTACTTTGCAAGCTCTTGTCTCACAGATTGGATCAATGAATAACTCTAATAACCAGCCCTTGAGCTCCAGTGGAATCCCCTCTCAACCATTACCCAATCCAAAGGGTGGCATAAATTTCATCACCCTAAGGTCCAGAACTACACTACAGGAGAGGAATCAGGAGGAGCCAAGCCCACCAGAAAATGCCTCAGTTGAAGAGGCAGTGGAAATAGACGATGTTGAAGAGGAAGAGGACATACAGGACATAGCTGAAAAAGAAGAAATTCAGCCACAGGAGGAAGCACCACAGGGCGCAGATACTGCAGAAGACACCACTCCCATTCCATTTCCACAACTTGCAAGGAAGCCCAGGAAGCAGCTGGAACCTGATCCCAAAATGGTAGAGATATTCAAAAAGGTTGAGGTAACTGTTCCTCTTTTTGATGTTATTCAACAGGTACCTAAATATGAAAAGTTTTTAAAAGATTTATGTATACATAAAGACAAAATTAATGAATTAGAAACTATTCCTTTAGGTAGTTCCATATCTGCTTTAATGGAAGGTTTACCTGAAAAGTGTAGTGACCCAGGTCCATGTATGGTTAATTGTACTATTGGTGGTGTGGTATTTTCTGACTGTATGTGTGATTTAGGAGCATGTGTGAGTATAATATCTTTGTCTATATATGATATTTCGAGGCTCCCTCCCTTAAAAAGGTCAGAAGCTCGTTTTGTGTTAGCAGATAAAAGCATTATTACAGTGGCCGGAGTTGCTGAAGATGTATTAGTGGGCATTAAGGGACTCATGTTTCCCACTGATTTTTATATCCTGGAGATGCCCCAAAATGAATCAGAGAAGCCATTATCAATCCTACTCGGAAGACCATTCCTGAAGACCTCGAAGTTCAAATTAGATGCTTTTTCAGGAACATACTCTTTTGAAATAGATAGCCGAGTAGTAATTTTCAATCTGAATGGAGTTATGAAGCATCCTCTAGAGGATCATTCTATCCTCCAATGTGACATTATAAATGAAACCGTGGCTGAAGTTCACTAGGAGGAATTTGAAGAGAAGTACATAGGACAAGTTCCAAGTGTGGGGACATTCTCAGAGGACAATGACAGTGCGTTACCATTGTTGCCAGCTCCAGACAACCCAGAGCCTGACCATGATCAGAAGTTAGAATTAAAACCCCTTCCTCCACACCTCAAATATGCTTACCTTGAAGACAAGCAAAAGTTTCCAGTTATCATTGCAAGGGAACTCACTTTTCAACAGCAAGAGCAGTTACTTAGTGTGCTGAGGAGGCACAAGAGGGCAATTGGTTGCAGTTTGGCAGACATAGTAGGCATCAATCCTCAAGTCTGTGAGCATAGGATATTTTTAGAAGAGGGAGCAAGACCTGTCCGTCAACCCCAGAGAAGACTGAACCCCACTATCTTAGAGGTTGTCAAAAAGGAAGTGACCAGACTACTGGAGGCAGATATCATCTATCCCATCTCAGACAGTGAATGGGTAAGCCTAGTACAAGTGGTGCCCAAGAAGTCTGGAGTTACTACAGTGAAGAATGAGCACAGAAAGCTCATGGCAACCAGAGTTCAGAACGCCTGGAGGGTCTGCATTGACAACAGACACCTCAACTAGGCCACTCGTAAGGATCACTATCCTCTTCCATTCATTGATCAAATGCTGGATCGCCTGTTAGGTAAATTACATTATTGTTTTCTAGATGGTTACACAGGTTATTTCCAGATTTATATAGCTCTTGAGGATCAGGAAAAGACCACTTTTACATGTCCTTTTGGGACTTATGCTTACAAGAGAGTGCCCTTTGGCTTGTGCAATGCACCAGCTACCTTCCAAAGGTGCATGATGAGTCTTTTCTCTGATCTTATTGAGGACTATATGAAAGTTTTTATGGATGATTTTAGTGTGTACGTCAATTCCTTTAGCCTTTGCTTAGATGGATTATCTAGAGTATTAGATAGATGTGTCAGTACAAACCTTGTATTAAATTTTGAAAAATGTCACTTTGTGTCTAATACTGGCATTTCTGTAGATCCAACAAAGGTGGATATTATTTCTAGTTTACCTTACTACTCCTCTGTGAGGGAAGTCCGCTCGTTCCTTGGCCATGTAGGTTTTTACAAGAGATTCATTAAGGACTTCAGTAAGGTAGCACTTCCCTTATCCAGGCTACTGCAGAAAGATATCGAGTTTGAGTTCAGTGAGGATTGCAAACAAGCATTTGATAAGCTGAAGACCGCCTTGACTCAAGCTCCAATTGTGAGAGGACCAGACTGGAGCCAACCATTTGAAATAATGTGCGATGCTTCTAACCATGTAGTAGGAGCAGCACTGGCTCAGCGTGAAGTTAAGGATCCTTTTGTTATTGCTTATGCGTCTAAAACTCTAGATGCCGCACAGTCCAATTACACTACTACTGAGAAAGAGCTTCTTGCTATTGTTTTTGCTCTGGATAAATTCCGAGCCTATTTACTTGGTACGAAGGTAGTAGTGTACTCAGACCACACAGCTCTAAAGTATCTATTAGCTAAAAAGGAGTCCAAACCAAGGCTTATACGTTGGATACTGCTATTACAAGAATTTGATTTAGATATTAAGGATAGGAGTGGTAACCAGAATTTAGTGGCACACCATTTGAGTTACCTTGAGCACATTACAGATGATCCCACTCCTATAGCTGATAATTTCCCATTTGATAACCTACAAGCAGTATATGAGGTAGTCCCTTGGTATGCACCTGTAGCTAATTATCTAGTTAGCCGCACTTTTCCTCCAAACTTTTCTAAGCATCAAAGAGACAAGCTGAAAAGCGAGTCTAAATATTATATATGAGATGACCCATATTTATGGAGATGTGGCGCTGACCAGATAATTAGACGGTGTGTGCCTCAATCAGAATTCCAGTCCATCTTAGAAGCATGTCACTCATCTGAGAGTGGAGGACATTTTGGCCCTCAAAGAACAGCTAGAAAAATCTTAGACTGCGGATTCTGGTGGCCTACTCTTTTTAGAGACGCTGCTGAATTTTGTAGATCTTGTTTTCCATGCCAAAAATTTGGTAATATATCCAAGAGGGATGAGATGCCTCAACAAATTATGCTTTTTTGTGAAATTTTTTATGTTTGTGGCATTGACTTCATGGGTCCATTTCCAAATTCTAATGGTTATTTTTATATATTGTTAGCTGTGGATTATGTTTTCAAATGGGTGGAAGCAATTCCTACCCGCACTGATGATGCTAACACTGTTATTTCCTTTGTGAGAAACCATATTATTTGTCGCTTTGGATCACCACGAGCAATCGTGAGCGATCAAGGCACCCATTTTTGTAACAGGAGACTAACAGGATTAATGAAGAAGCATGGAATAATTCATAAGGTTGCAACAGCCTACCATCCTCAGATTAATGGACAAGCCAAGGTGTCAAACAGAGAGATAAAGCGTATCTTGCAGAAGATAGTCAAATCTCATAGAAGAGACTGGAGCACCAGGCTATAAGATGCACTCTGGGCATACAGAATAGCATACAAAACACCCATTGGGATGATTCCTTTCCGCTTAGTTTATGGAAAAGCTTGTCATCTCTCTGTTGAAGTAGAGCACAAAGCCTTTTGGGCAGTAAAGGAGTGCAACATGGGAATTGAGAAAGCCGGAGCTGAAAGAAAGTTGCAACTGCAAGAACTGGAAAGCCTTCGCCTAGAAGCTTATGAGAACTTAAGACTATACAAGGAGAAGATGAAGGCTGTACATGATCAGCACATCAAGAGAAAAGAGTTCCAACCTGGGGACTTAGTCCTCCTTTAAAATCTCGACTGAGGCTCATACCAGGCAAGTTGAGATCAAGATGGGAAGGTCCACACAGAGTAGAGAAGGCTGAACCATACGGAGTTTACCACCTAAGCCATCCTTCAAGCTCTGAACTTATCAAAGTTAATGGACATCGTTTGAAGCTATACCATGGAGAGAGGATGCAGAAAAACAAGGAGCTCGAGATCTTCCTCTTGGAAGATCCCCACATAGCCGAAGACTGAGCTAGTGGAGCGTCCAACTTACGGATGTTAAAGCAAAGTGCTAGGTGGGAGACAACCCACCATCGTATGATCATTCTTTTATTTATTTTTAGTTTTCCTATTCTATAACTCTTCTCTTTGTTAGTACAATTCGGGCATCTACATTTACATATTTTCAAAAAAAAAAATTCACGCGACGCGACCGCCTCATTGACGCGTCCGCGTCGCAGGAGATGGGAGGAAATAATAAAACAAACAGAGAGTCACGTCGGAGTGTGGCTGGAGGCGTGCCCGTGGCACAAATTTCCCCACGAGACCGCATCGCCAACGCGTCTGCGTCACTAGGAAACATTGGCCTCCCACGCGACCGCGTGACCCACGCGGCCGCGTTCCCTGGAATTCGACGTGAAAAGGGTGCACGACCGAAAGTTGTGCTAGAGTGGTGCTGGATTGGTGCTGAACGCACAATCCTTCCCACGCAGCCGCGTGACCGACGTGACCGCGTCATATCCTTCTCATGACCACTCACGCAATCGCATGCCCCACGCGATCGCATCACCCAATATTTGGCAATTAATGATTTTGAACAGAGAGTTGTGCGAGTGCGAGGCTGCCCTCGCGCTAATGGCATAAAATGGGTCACACGACCGCGTGACCGATGCGACCGCGTCAATCAGTATCAGCGCAAGTTACGCGACCACGTGCCCCACGCGACCACGTCGCTTGCGCCGCACAGCTTCCCTGATTTGCCACTTATCTTATCTTCTTCTCCCCAAATCCTATTTTCTCTTTTCCCTCCTTATTTCTTCCTCCTCCCTTCTTCCTTCTTCCTTCTTTCTCACTTTTTACACTCTCACTCTCTCTCACACCCCCATTAACAAGGTTTTTCTTTTTCTTCTTCCCTCCTTACTTTTCTATTTTTCTTTTTATTTTTATATGTTATCTTCTTTTCTTTTCTTTTCTTTTCTTTTTACATTCATTATTCATATTTTCTTTTTCTTTCTTTTTCCTTTTTACTTGGTGTTAGAAATTTATTTGAGTCATTATTTCTCATCATATGCTTGTGGATTGTTGCAAATTTGTTTCGCAATTTTATATTACTTTTTAAAGGGTTGCTTGCATGTTCAATTTACTACTTTCTATACCTTAATTATCATACATGCTATGTGTTTGTGAAAAAGCCCATATGGCATTATGCATTTTTCTACATTATCCTACTATTCAATGCTTGCTTTTCACAAATTCCCTTTACTATTGTATTAATTAAAATTAATTGTCAATACAAACGTGATGGTTTGCTACGAGTGATGCTTGATCTATGCTACTCATGCCTTTGCCAGCATGCCAATAAACACCTTGCATTCACTTGTCATCATATGCACTAACTATTTTCCATTGATGACTTTTCACATGTAGTCATGACCATGTGTTAACATCATTTACCTTTTACTGTGCATTCATAACCACCCTTTTCCGTTCTCTTCCTTGCTCTATCTCTTTGAATTTAATTTACTTTCTCTTCCCTTTTTTAGAATGCCCACCAAGAAGGGAAAAGAGAAAGCTACTCCCAAATCAACAGCAAGGAGAGGAACAAAGAGAGCACTAGTGGCAGAGCCCTCTTTAACTGCAGTCAAGCCCTCAACAAAAAAGGAATACGAGGATTATAAAGGTTGATGATAAAGAAAAAGCCTTCCCAGCAAAGGACACTGCGCAATTTCCCAATCACTACTCAAGCGCCAGATGTACCAATTTGACTGGGACGCTGTTCTCAGAGTTATTGCACTACCTAGCAGCAGATGGATCTATGGATACCACCGTACTTGCCCTAAGGGAATATCGGCTTCAGCACTTACCTTGGAGGCTCGCGTATGGGCACAGATCATGTCCCATTATGTCTTTCTGAGCACTCACGAGTCCTCCTTCACTGCGGACATGGCCGTTCTACTATGGTGCATCCTTACAGACCAACCTCTGAACCTACCAAGACACATCCGGAATGCCATGGGACACGTACAAATTGCAAGCAACTTACCTTTTCCCGCCTTGGTCTCAGATCTTATCTCAGCAGCCGGAGTCTCCTACAGAGCTAGGGACACCAAAGCCATGCTTCCACAGGATGATCAGTATGTCCCTAACGGGAAATACATCAGACCTCCACCAGCCGCCACAAGCCTTCAGACTGAACCGGTTGAAGATATTCCTTCTTCAACACCACAAGCACCTACAACAGACCAACTGCTCCATCAGATACTCGACAGGTTGGATCGGCAGGAACACAAAGCTAAGATGAGAGAGCACCGTAACAAGCGCCGATTCACATACCTCAAGGAGCTGATTATGGGAAAATTCAAGGACTCAGACACTCCGGACTCCACTTCCTTTACTAGCAAAGGGAGCCATGATGGTCCCGACTGTGGAGATACTGCTACCAGCCCACCCTTGTTCTTAACAGATGGCACCGAGGACGGTGCAAAGCCTTAAGTGTGGGGAGGTCGGTCAGTACCTGACTTCCGGAGGTAATTTCTCTTCCCTAAACACCAATAAATTAGGATATTTAGTTAGTTTTTCTTTTTTAGAATAGGATAAATTACATTGTAATAGATTAGTTGCATGCATGTTCTACTTGATTGAAAAGACAATAAGTTTCTTCTAAGACTCTATTTTTGGAATAAAATTTCACTAATTTTAATTAAAATTTTTATGTTAAATTTTCTTGAAGTTGTATTTGGAACATGATTTTTAAGCTAAAGAATACACAACCTGTGAGATTTGAGCCTTTATGCATGGTTACATTATTTAACCATAATTATTTTATTCTTGTGTGTTTACTTCTCTATAATTGTAATCTATATTTGGTTTTATCCTATATGTCCAATGTTTATTATATTTATATGTTTGCATATGATTGAGGCCATTAATTGTTTAGCTCACTTATCCAAATTAAGCCTACCCTTTCAATTACCTTTGTTAGCCACTTTGAGCCTTTATATCCCATTTGTTCTATATTTTACCATATTACTAGCCTTAAGCGGAAAAATAATTATATACCCCAAACTGAATCTTTGGTTAGCTTAAGATAGAATTGTGTGTGCTAATTAAGTATAGGAAATTATGGGAACAAAAGATAATAAGGGAATGTGTCATGATAATATAATGGAAATTTGGATACCTACTCATGTGAAACAATAAGAATTAAAAATCTATGGTCATTGATAAGCTATATTTATTTTTATGCTTATATTGAAAAAAAAAATATTCAATAAATAAATAAGGGGACAAAATTACCCCAACGTTAAGTTAAGAATTCAAAGATCAATGCATGTATGATAAAATTAAAATAAAAGTTGATACATGAGTATGGAATGTGAAAGGGAAATTCTGGGTAGCTAGGTATGAATTCTAAAGTTATATAGAATATATATATAGGTTATGTTAAAGCTTGGGTTAATTAAAGATTCAGTCTATAAGCTCACTTAGCCATATATGTATCATTGCCATTACCTTGGCCCCATTACAACCTTGAAAAGACCTCATGATGTTTGCATTGACATATTAAATGTTGATTGGTTAGGAGAAGAACAAAAATTAGAGAGCATGATTAGAGAAGGATAGAGTGATTACCCTATACACTAGAGAGACTAGAGTATACATACATCATCAGTGAGGGTTCAATGCTTGAAATTCTATGTTCCCTGCTTTCATGAGCTATCTTCTTGCATTTTTATCTGTTCTTGCTATATGAGAATTGAATTAGTGGAATTTGATATGTAATTGTTTTGAAGAGCCTATTTACTTTTGATCAAGTGGACAAGAATCATATAGTTGCATTTACATATATAGGTTGCATTGCATTACATTGCATGAGTTTTTACATGTTTCTACTCATTTGTTTTATCTCCTTCAACTAAGCATGAGGACATGCTAATGTTTAAGTGTGGGGAGGTTGATAAACCACTATTTTATGGTTTATAATGTGTTTAATTGTGTGGTTTTATCATGATTTTTACCCACTTATTCATATGATTAGCATGCATTTATATTTCCTTCCTAAAATTATTACATGATTAAAAACTTGCTCCCTAAAGACTTTTAATTATGCATTTTAATTCTCCTTTATTCCATTTGATGCCGTGATCTGTGTGTTAAGTGTTTCAGGCTTTAAGGGCATGAATGAATTGGAGATTGGAAAGGAAGCTTGCAAAAAAGGAAGGAACACAAGGAATTGAGGAGATGACCAGCGAGAAGTGACGCGGCCGCATGGCTCACGCGACCGCGCGGATTGGAATAGCACAGGTGACGCGGAGGCGTGGACGACACGCCCGCGTGGAAAAGCAAAATGCCGAACGATGCGTCCGCATGAATGACGCGATCGCGTGACGTGTGCGATCTGTATAATCTGTAGAATCGCTGGGGGCGATTTTGGGCCCTATTTTGACCCAGTTTTCGGCCCAGAAAAGCAGACTAGAGCCAGAGGACATGCAAAAACCAAGAACAACATTCATTCTACAAAGTCTTAGTTTTTAGATCTAGTTTTACTCCTCCTCTAGGTTTTCTCTCTACACATTCATAGTTCATAGGATTTTCTATTGCTTTTTGCATTGGGATATTGAGAAGAGTTATTACCTTATTAAGACTTCATCATTCTAGTTCGTTTTCTTTAGTTGGCTTTACTCTTCCATGTCCTTTAATTTACTCAATTTTACTATTGGATTATTTTAGAATTTATTAATACAAGAGTTACTTTTATTTTTAATTGATTCCTTGAGTTTTATTTATCATGTCTTTCTTTAATTCTCTTTTCTATGTTATGTATTCCACGTTCACAATGAGCGAGTAGTTCCCTAACTTGATGGGGAGTTGATTGAAAGGAACCCTTGAGTTGGAATGCTCAAAGGAGAAGTTGTAATTGGGTTTATTGTTGGATTGCTCTCTAGTCACTAACGCCAGTCCTTCCAAGTAAGTGGATTGGGACTTGTGAATAGAAACAGCATTCCAACTTGTTTGACTTTTCCTTACCTAGTAAGGGATAACTAAACAGAACAACCTTCAATTATGAATTAATCTTGAGAGTACTGCAACAAGAATAGGGCTTCCAACTAATCTACTCCCAGTCAAGGCTTTTATTTAAATTAATTAATTTCTCCAATTTAATTTCCTGTTTATTCAACTCAAACTCTTTTTGAAAATATCTGATTAATAAAATAGCACACCTTTCTGCAACTCATTGGGAGACGACCTGGGATTCATACTCCAGTATTTTAATTCTAATTTTTGTTACAACCCTTCTAAATTGATAAGTGGATTTCTGGTTGGTTAAGAACTATACTTGCAACGCATATCTTATAACAATTCTTAATTCGCCAATTTCCGCTACGTCATCTCTTCTCTCTTGTTCCATGTCAATAGCGTCATTGGGATCATGTTGCTCTTGGATTGATGGATGTGGGTGCTCTTCCATGGATGGTGGTGATGGGATGGAGAGATCATTCTGTGGTTGAAAAGGAAGTGCACTAGAGCTTGAGGGTTGATTGTTGAAGGTATTTGGTGGTCTGATTTGGGCGACGAGAGCTTGTATAGTAAAGTTTAGTTCGGTAAGTGCTTTCTCCATAGAGGTTTGGGGTGGATAGGAGGGTTCATTTATTGGGAGAAAGGGTTCATGGTAGGAAGGTGGTTTATCTTGATAATGATAAGGAGTTGATGTATATTGAGGTGGTGGTTCATGAGAGTAGTTGCGTTGGAATGGGGGTGGTTCTGTGTATGGTTCATTTGGCTCATAAGGTGGTTGGTATGGTGGATACAGGTTAGGGTCATATGGAGGTGAATGGTGGAAAGGGGCTTGTGAGTATGCTGGTCCAAAGCTATTTTGAGGAGGTAGTTCATTGGCATATGATGGAACTTGCTGGTAACTACAAGGGGGTCCACCATATCTATTGTCTTAGCATGCATTGTAGGATGGTCGTTGTCCATGGTATCTTGGAAGGTGATGTTGCCGAAAGGGTTGATTAGATCCTCGTGCCTCCCTCCATCTCTGATTGTTTTGACCTTGATGCATGTTCCTGTAATAATTTCCATTCCTTGCAACAGCATTGGGACCAAACTCAAAGCAATGGGGGCTATGATGCACGGACACTGACACGGACACGGGACATGACACGACACGGGACACGCCGACACGCAAATTTTAAAATCTTACATGACACGGGGACACGCATATATATAAAATATAAAGTATTTTTTAGATAAACCATAATGATATTTTAATATTTTATTTATATTAAAATATAAATTAATTTTTTAAATTATTTTTAATGTCTTATTTTAATTATATCAAGTATTTAAAATATTTTTTGTTTTATTGAATAATAATATATACTATATCTAAATTTATTTTAAGAATATATATTACGAATAAGATCGGACACGCTGAGACGTGATGGTATTTAGGTGTGTCCAAGTGTGTCCGGAGAATGATTTTTTATTTTTTATTGAGACACGGTTTGGACACAGCAGACACGCGTGTCGGTGAGTATCGTGTCCAAAATGTGTCTGACACGCAGACACGGCAACTCAGCAAAGTGTCCGTGCTTCATAGGATGGGGGTGAGAACTCATAATAGCAAATAAAAATTAAAAACGAAAATAAAAACAAATTTAAATTAAAAGGTTATTTAAATTTTGAATTTGAAAATTAAATTTTTTATTTTGAATTTTAAATTTTGAAAATTGAATTTTGAATTTTGAAATTTGAATTTTAAATTTTGAAATTTGAATTTTGTAAAAGTCCACAATATAAGATAAAGTTTTGAAAAAGATTTAAATTTTGAGAAGGTTTGATTTTTAAAATTTTAAATTTAAATTTTGAAATTTGAAATTTGAATTTTGGAATTTAAATATTGAAATTTGAAATTTGATTTTTTTTGAAATAAGATAAAATAAGATTTTGAAAATGATATGATTTTTAAAAAAGATTTAAATTTTGAAATTTAAAACTAAGATAAGATAAGATAAAAATTTTAAAATAGAAATCTGAAATTTTTTTTATGCAAATTTCTAAAATTCAATTAAAATAAAGAGAAAAGATATTTTTGAATTAAATGAGGAAAGAGAAAAATAATAAAATGACACCAAACTTAAAATTTTTAGATCAAAACGAAGAAAACAACTAAGAACAACTTGAAGGTCAAGATGAACACGAAGAACAAATTTTTGAAAAAATTTTTAATAACTAAATAAAAACCAATAACCTCATAATTTATGAAAAAGCAAAAATAAAAACAAAAATAAAACAAATAAACAAGCAAAAAGCAAATATTTACAATAACCAACAGTAAGGCACACATTTGTGATGCACGGAAAACTTGTCTCGCAACAAATTTCCTTCGGCAAGTGTACCGAATTGTCGTCAAGTAATAACTCACAAAAGAGTGAGTTCGAATCCCACAGAGATTAACGGATTAAGCAATCAATGGTTAATTGATTATCCTAGTTAGACGGTTCAAATTTGGATGATGAGTAACAAGGAATTGTAAATTGACAGTAAAGTAAAGAAAGCAATAAAGCGCAGAAAAGTAAAATGGCAGGAAAAGTAAATGTAAGAACTAAAAATAAAATGAACATTGGGATCAAGAGATATTGTAATTCTCCGGATCAAGTTCATTCTCATCTCTTCCTCAATCAATGCATTCATTGATCTTCTTGGCAATCTTAAGTGATCGAATTACAATTCCTTGTAATTCAATCTCTCAAATCTTGATCAATAGCCAATTCCTTGGTCAATTGCTAATGAGAAGAGATGAAGTATGGTCACTGATTATACCACATGCATTTCCCAAATCAAGTGTTGGAAGGATTATAGTCACATATCCATCCACACCCAATTTGGTCCAGCATGAGAAAGCATTTCTAGCATGATCTCTTCATTCCTCTTTCAAGGTTCAGAAGAGATCCAAGTATGAATAGTTTCTTTTCCAAGATAACTACCCAATTGGATGAAGATCGAAAGCTCTCTAGTAAAATCAAGAGGAAAGAAAGAAGAAGAAGAATAAGAACTACACTTAATCCATTGAATCACAATAGAGCTCTCTAACCCAATGTAAAGAGTTAGTTGATCATTGCTCTACAAAAATAAAAAAGAAAGAAAGTGCAGAAAAGTAAATATGAAGATTCAAACTGAAATTGAAATTTCAACATTCATAAATGAAAATTACAACTAAAAGAAAGAGAAGGAAAAGTGTGTGGGGGAGGGAGTCCGAAGACCCCTCTTCAATCCCCCATTCCAGAATTCCAGTCCCCCCTTTCCAAGATAATTTCAATGTAAAGACTAAGGCCTTTATATAGGCTCTCCTAAATTACAAAATGAAATTAAAAGCAAATTACAATTAAATGAAAATTCCTATTCTAGATGCTTCTTGTGGTCTTGATTGGTTGACAATTGTGGGCTTGCTTGCTTGAGCATTGAAGTGGACTTGAGAGAGAAGTGAGTCAAGTTAAGGTCCAGGTGCTAAAGTTAGTGCTAAAGTTAGCCACACTAATGCTACAAGTGTGGCGTTAGTGCTAAAGGTTTTGTGGCTAACGTTGCACTTGCTGCCCAGTTGGTGTTTTTGGGGCTTAAAAGATGCCTCTTGTTTGTACTCTAATTTCATGCCCACTATAGAGTATTATATATCGTTGGAAAGCTCTGAATGTCAGCTTTCTAACGCATCTGGAATCACCTCAATTGGATCTCTGTGGCTCAAGTTATGCTCCTTTGAAGTGGACATGGTCGCTGGCATAATTGCTAGCGTTAATGAAAAACTTGAGTGCCAATAACGCTAGCGATCAGGGCTTCATTATTGCCAGTTTCTAAAGCTCAAACTTAGTGTCCACCCCATACTATTATATATTGTTGAAAAGCTCTGGATGTCTACTTTCCAATTCCTTTGAAAGCGCATCATTTGGAGCTCTACAACTCGAGTTACACTTCTTGGAAGGTGAAGAGGTCAGCTGGCCTTACTACAGGTTGATACCATGTTCATCTTTGCACTTTCAGGGCAGGTTTTCTCCCTCAAATTTAGTGTCAACCATATAGTGCCATATATGCTTGGAAAGCTCTGGAATCCTACTTTCCAATGCCACTAGAATCATCTCATTTGGAGCTTTGTGACTCAAGTTATACGTGTTTGAAGAAGGCTTGGTCAGGCTGCCAGGTGCCACGTTAACTTCCACGTTAACTAAGTTAACATGGCTCATAGTGGCTTGTGTGGCTCATTCCAACGTTAGTGACAATGTTGGGTGTCACTAACGTTGGCGATCACCTCCCTTATTCACGTTAGCTTCCACGTTAACTAGGTTAACGTGGGAGTTAACGTGGCTTCTTGGGGATAGTGTGTGTTCATCCCAAAGTTAGTGACAATGTTTGGTGTCACTAACGTTGTTGACCACCTAGTCTCTTCACGTTAGCTTCCACATTAACTAGGTTAACGTGGCTTTGTGTGACTTGGCCAACGTTAGTGACAATGTTGAATGTCACTCACGTTGGCTTCCCCCTTTTCTTCTTAACGTTAGAGGCCACGTTAACTAAGTTAACGTGGACTCTAACGTGGCCACTCATGATCTTGGTCCAACGTTAGTGATAATGTTAAGTGTCACTAACGTTGGCTCCATTTCTTTACTTCCACGTTAGAGTTCACGTTAACTTAGTTAACGTGACACTTAACGTGGGCAATCATGGCTTCGAGAGCGTTATTGGCAATCACTTTTCTCATTAACTTTGCAAGTTACTCCCATTCCACGTTAGTGTTAATGTTAGTGTAACTAACGTAGCCACTAATGTGGTTCTTCTTTGCTTCATTTGTCCTGAAATCAAGCAATAAAGTGCATCAAAGTTCTAGTCCAAGTCATGGGAAATGCAACATCCAATTTGTCCTTAAATTCATGCAAAATCCTCATGAAATCATATAAAGTGCATAATGTATGCTTGAATCAAGATGTAAGTGAATATCTACCCAAAACTAGCTCATTTCCTAAGTAAATGCGTGAAACTACCTTAAAAACAGTAAAGAAAAGGTCAGTGAAACTGGCCAAAATGCCCTGGCATCACAACACCAAACTTAAAGCTTGCTTGTCCCTAAGCAAGTACTGGAACAAGAGAATGATGAATGTAATGCCAAGAAAAATGAGTCATTCTTGTGGAAGTCATGTCCCTGGTTTTATGGTGGTTTCATGCATAGCAACTTAGGTTCATTCCTGGCTTTCAGACCTTTATCATGTCCTAGAATACTCACTATGATTGCATCCCATGAGACTTTTATTCATTGATCCTTTTGTTGTCATTTCAGGGCTTATTTTTGTTCTTAAGCTAAGTGCTCTGTAAGGGGGCAACTTTTTAGAATAAGCTTTCAGCCAACACTCCCGAACCAGTTGGTTCAAGATGCTGGGTGTTGAAGCACCTCTAAGGACTTACTTGCTCAAGTCTCTCCCCCATACATACACACCATAGGCATATGGTTTATTTATTTTTTTTTCTTGAGACATTGGTGTCCAGCACCTCTTTGGGTTACTAAATGCTCTGTAGTGAGGGTTACTCTTGATAGTGGACTTTCAGCTGATAATCTCAGGTTAGTTAACCCAAGTTATCAAGTGATAAAGCACCCCAAAGAGCTTATTCATCCAAGTAGATCCCTCACACAGGAGCACCACAGACACATGCTTCAAGATTAAAACCATTGGTGCCTAGCCTTATTGCTTACTTTTTTTCTTTTATTCTTCCACTTTCATTGTTCTTTCCCTCTTTCTTATTAGGATCTTCTTATTTAGCTAGTCTCATGAGGTGTGTCTTAAGCATAGTATTCATGACAGATAGTTGTCTTTCCACCTTGTGGTTGAACCAACTTAGCTAACTTATGACCACACCAAAAACTCAGGAACTTACTCCATAGTATGAACTCTACTCTGGTCTTTTATAAAACACTCATTCTCTTTTCATTTGATTCAAAAGGGACAAGCATACTAGTAAGCAAAGTAAGGATGCAGTAATGACATTTAGACTAGAAAACACAGCCTTAATCAATAAAAAGTTTAAAAGACAGAATTGACATGCTTAATCACAAGGAGAAAGCACACATACATACAAAGAACATAGAAGACAATCATGCAAATTAAAGTGCAGGAAATAAGTAAGAGGAGAAAGGAACTTTACCACCTTGTATTTTATCTTCATTGTTGTTGCCCTTTTCCTCCTATTCTTCCCCTTCCCACACCAGACATAGAATGATTGCTTATACTCAAGCAACAATTAAAACAGTGGTGACGGGATTTATGATGGATCATGAATGTCTTAAAATAAAGTGTGAGTATGCATGTGTTTCAGCAAGCAGGATTATGGATCACAACAAAAGCACAAGAAGTAAAACAGAGACAATTTTGCTTGCATTAATAAGTGGTGTTGGCATGGTACTTTGCATGAAAGTTAAGTGGCAACACCAAACTTAGTGTGCCACTGTCAATCTAGAATGTTGCAAGTACCCAGTGAAGATTGAAATTCAAATTGTTGCATGGCAACACCAAACTTAGAGTGCAATCATATGCCAAATTATTGAAAGTAAACTAAGTAAAGCAAGGAAGTGTTACCTACGGTTGGGTTGCCTCCCAACAAGCGCTCTTTTAATGTCATTAGCTTGACATGTTGTTCACGACTTTCTTCCTCTTCTTCCAGTTTGTTAAGAGAACTAGTGATGAGTACAACACCGACCCTTCTAGTATTAGTTTCTCTAAAGTGAGTAAGTGTGGGGTAAGTAGTTCTCGGTAGTAGGAAATTAATAAGTTGGAGTGGAGACTCGGAAAACGTAGTTTTAGGGAGTGGTGAACCTATACGGAGTTGTGTTTTAAGGAAAGGTGTAGGTATATTAAGTAGAGTGGTGAGTGTGTTACGTAAGGTAATGTGTGTTTTAAGAAGAGGTTCAGGTGTTTTGGGTATAGTAATGGGTGTTTTCAGTATGGTGAGAGTCTTGTATTTTGGTGTTTTGTTGGTTAAGGTAAGTGTTTCATCGGTGGGAGTTGGAGGTTTAAAGTGGGGTCGACGTGTGGGAGGGGAGCTCCTATTCGATAGTTCCTATCTCTTGGATGACCGTTACGAGAACCTTCTTAGATTCCTGTGTTCCTGAAAGGTTCTCCTTCATTTTTGGTAATACGTCTTGGCTACCCAACGGTAATTCTTCGAACTCCGTGTTCAACCTGTAGATAGTTTCGTTTAGTGATGGGTGTTAAGAGAGTCACTATGGTACCGTTTAGGTTCCCTCCTTAGTCTTCTTGTTCTTTTTCTCCGTGGGTATGGTTCACTCTAAAGATACTTCTTCCTCCTCCAATACTCTCATATATTCGGATTCCGAGGTATGGGTGTCTCCAATGATCACCACTGTTTCCTTGTACGTTTGAGTGAGGGTTTTCTGAGTTACGTTGTAGTACATCTTCTTTCCCTCCTTCAGTTAGTTCCCTCAGGTGTGAGGTTCCTTTGTCTCTCAACGTATCTCCCACTCAAGTAACTTGGTGGTTAAGTTCTTCAAGAACTACTTCTCCTACGAAGTAGGTAGTATGTTATGGGTTTAGGACTTTAGTTCCACCATTTCCGTTAGTTGTACTTGTGATTGTTTTCCTACCACTGGTTCTTTTCTTCCTGTTATAAGTACTTCTTCTTTTCCAGTTGGTTTTCGGTAGGGTAGGGATGGGGTTGTTCGTTCAAATGAGTTCGATTGTTGTCTTCTTCCGAACGACCCCTCTCCGTGAGTTTTGTTCCCCGTAATTGACCGAGGAGAAAGGAGAACTCCAGTAAG
>NC_029791.2:56423049-56428393 GCF_000816755.2 Arachis ipaensis
GGGGTAGGGGTGGGATGGCTTTTGGTTGACCTTTTCTTCTTTATGAATATTGTCCTTCTTTTTTTGGTTACCATCCTTTTGTTAGTGTTCATGTTGATTGCCTTTACCACCTTGATTTTAGGATTTGGGTATTGTATGATGGATGAAGCATCCTCTTCATCAAGAACTTCTTGAATTGGTGGTTCAATGAACTCACCCTCTATGCAACTCTCTGTTTCCTTGGAGTGTGGACTCCCTTGATTGACTTCCTCCCTTTCTTCTACATGATGTTGCATTGAGTCTTTTGGGAGTGAGTTTGCATGTTCCTTTGTCACCACTAGTAACCTCTGTGGGTATGGAGCCTTAGGCTTATATACTCTCATAACCTCCTCCTTCTTCATAGAAATCTCACTTGGTATGGGTGCCTCTTTTTCTTGTTCTTCTGATTCCTCCCTTGGATTTGCCATGGTATCACTGAGAGAATTGTGGGTAGTGATTTGCTTTGATAGATGTCCAACTTGTGCCTCAAGCTTCTTAATGGCAACCCATCGGTTCTGCATAATGGTTTTTACTTCCTCTTGGAAAGTCCTTGTGTCCTTAGATTCTTCCAAGAGCATTGCCAGTAGGTTCTCTATCCTTGATAGCTTATCCTCGAGGGGAGGGTGTGCAGCTGGGGTGAAATTTGGAGGTTGAGGGTGGCTACTTTGTGAATGGAATTGGTTGTTTTGTGGTTTTATGTTCTGAGAGTGGTATGACTTTTGTGGGTAATGATATGGGTTTTGTGGACTTGGAGAAGAATTTTGTGTGTAATGGAATGCATTGTGTGAGTGGTGAGATGAATTATATGGATGTGGAAAGGAATTTTGTGTTGAGGCATATCCAAGTGGTGAGGGATTTTGATGCAAAAGGCTCAGAGGTGAGGTTGAATAATTAAAGGATGATGGCTCTTGATGAATGGGGTGTGAATGAGTGAAATCTCTTTGATTATGATCTTCCCAGCCACAACATGAGTAGTGATCAATTTCACCAAAATATGGACCATTTTGTGGCTTTGGAAAGTACCCCATTTCATGTTCTTGATACTCCCACCCACCATGAGCATAGTAAAGTGAATCAGTATGTGGTGGTGGAGAGTTTCCCATGAAATTTGATTGACTAAAATATGATGGATGCTCCTTTCTTTACTGCAGAAAGCTCTGTCTCAAACAATAATCACCAAAAGAAATTGGAATCTCCATTGTCACAGATGAGGAAATTCCCAGTGAGCCAATATCACAAACTGTTAGTTAGCAAAAGAAAATAAAGAAGCAAAAGAAAATAAAGACAAAAGAAAAGTGTCTAATCTAGTAAATCAATCAACCGGTAGTTTGTTAATCACGATTAATCCCCGGTAACGGCGCCATAAACTTGATGCACGGAAAACTTGTCTCGCAACAAATTTCCTTCGGCAAGTGTATCGAATTGTCGTCAAGTAATAACTCACAAAAGAGTGAGGTCGAATCCCACAGAGATTAACGGAATAAGCAATCAATGGTTAATTGATTATCCTAGTTAGACGGTTCAGATTTGGATGATGAGTAACAAGGAATTGTAAATTGACAGAAAAGTAAAGAAAGCAATAAAGCGCAGAAAAGTAAAATGGCAAGAAAAGTAAATGTAAGAACTAAAAATAAAATGAACATTGGGATCAAGAGATATTGCAATTCTCCGGATCAAGTTCATTCTCATCTCTTCCTCAATCAATGCATTCATTGATCTCCTTAGCAATCTTAAGTGATCGAATTACAATTCCTTGTAATTCAATCTCTCAAATCTTGATCAATAGCCAATTCTTTGGTCAATTGCTCATGAGAAGAGATGAAGTATGGTCACTGATTATACCACATGCATTTTCCAAATCAAGTGTTGGAAGGATTATAGTCACATATCCATCCACACCCAATTTGGTCCAACATGAGAAAGCATTTCTAGCATGATCTCTTCATTCCTCTTTCAAAGTTCAGAAGAGATCCAAGTATGAATAGTTTCTTTTCCAAGATAACTACCCAATTGGATGAAGATCGAAAGCTCTCTAGTAAAATCAAGAGGAAAGAAAGAAGAAGAAGAATAAGAACTACACTTAATCCATTGAGTCATAATAGAGCTCTCTAACCCAATGTAAAGAGTTAGTTGATCATTGCTCTACAAAAATAGAAAAGAAAGAAAGTGCAGAAAAGTAAATATGAAGATTCAAACTGAAATCGAAAATTCAACATTCATAAATGAAAATTACAACTAAAAGAAAGAGAAGGAAAAGTTTGTGAGGGGAGGGAGTCCGAAGACCCCTCTTCAATCCCCCATTCCAGAATTCCAGTCCCCCCTTTCCAAGATAATTTCAATGTAAAGACTAAGGCCTTTATATAGGCTCTCCTAAATTACAAAATAAAATTAAAACCAAATTACAATTAAATGAAAATTCCTATTCTAGATGCTTCTTGTGGTCTTGATTGGTTGACAATTGTGGGCTTGCTTGCTTGAGCTTTGAAGTGGACTTCTGTCAAGTTAAGGTCCAGGTGCTAAAGTTAGTGCTAAAGTTAGCCACACTAACGCTACAAGTGTGGCGTTAGTGCTAAAGTTATTGTGGCTAACGTTGCACTTACTGCCCAGTTGGTATTTTTGGGGCTTAAAAGATGCCTCTTGTTTGTACTCTAATTTCATGCCCACTATAAAGTATTATATATCGTTGGAAAGCTCTGAATGTCAGCTTTCTAACGCAACTAGAATCACCTCAATTGGATCTCTGTAGCTCAAGTTATGCTCCTTTGAATTGGACATGGTCGTTGGCATAATTGCTAGCGTTAATGAAAAACTTGAGTGCCAATAACGCTAGCGATTAGGGCTTCATTATTGCCAGTTTTTGAAGCTCAAACTTAGTGTCCACCCCCATACTATTATATATTTTTGAAAATATCTGGATATCTACTTTCCAATGCCTTTAGAAGCGCATCATTTGGAGCTCTACAACTCGAGTTATGCTTCTTGGAAGGTGAAGAGGTCAGCTGGCCTTACTACAGGTTGATACCATGTTCATCTTTGCACTTTCCGGGCAGGTTTTCTCCCTCAAATTTAGTGTCAACCATATAATGCCATATATGCTTGGAAAGCTCTAGAATCCTACTTTTCAATGCCACTGGAATCACCTCATTTGGAGCTTTGTGGCTCAAGTTATGCGTGTTTGAAGAAGGCATGGTCAGGCTGCCAGGTGCCACGTTAACTTCCACGTTAACTAAGTTAACGTGGGAGTTAACGTGGCTCATAGTGGCTTGTGTGGCTCATTCCAACGTTAGTGACAATGTTGGGTGTCACTAACGTTGGCGATCACCTCCCTTCTTCACGTTAGCTTCCACGTTAACTAGGTTAACGTGGGAGTTAACGTGGCTTCTTGGGGATAGTGTGTGTTCATCCCAACGTTAGTGACAATGTTTGGTGTCACTGACGTTGTTGACCACCTAGTCTCTTCACGTTAGCTTCCACGTTAACTAGGTTAATGTGGAAGTTAACGTGGCTTTGTGTGACTTGGACAACGTTAGTGACAATGTTGAATGTCACTAATGTTGGCTTCCCCCTTTTCTTCTTAACGTTAGAGGCCACGTTAACTAAGTTAACGTGGACTCTAACGTGGCCACTCATGATCTTGGTCCAACGTTAGTGATAATGTTAAGTTTCACTAACGTTGGCTCCATTTCATTACTTCCACGTTAGAGTTCACGTTAACTTAGTTAACGTGACACTTAACGTGGGCAATCATGGCTTCGAGAGCGTTATTGGCAATCACTTTTTTCATTAACTTTGCAAGTTACTTCCATTCCACATTAGTGTTAACTTTAGTGTAACTAATGTAGCCACTAATGTGGTTCTTCTTTGCTTCCTTTGGCCTGAAATCAAGCAATAAAGTGCATCAAAGTTCTAGTCCAAGTCATGGGAAATGCAACATCCAATTTGTCCTTAAATTCATGCAAAATCCTCATGAAATCATGTAAAGTGCACAATGTATGCTTGAATCAAGATGTAAGTGAATATCTACCCAAAACTAGCTTATTTCCTAAGTAAATGCATGAAACTACCTTAAAAACAGTAAAGAAAAGGTCAGTGAAACTGGCCAAAATGTCCTGGCATCAGTTTGCAATTCTCCAACAACGGCGCCATTTTGAAGAACGGATGCTTGACGGTTTATAATTCAGAATAAATTCCCGTTGCAAGTATAGTTTCTAAACCAAGCAATCATCCTTTCTTACAAATGTTTTGGTTGTCACAAGTAACAAACCCAATAAAATTTATAAACCGAAGTATTCAAACCTCGGGTCGTCTTCTCAAGGAATTGCAGGGAGGTGTTCTTATTATTAGTTATGGAAAACAGTGTTTTTGGGTTTTGAAAGGTTTGAACAAGGAAAATAAATTGTAGGAATTAATAAATTAATATCTAATAAAACTCTTGGCAAGATATGAAAATTCGGAAGTCCTATCCTAGTTATCCTTATGAGAATTGAGTTTAATCCCACTTAGTTAACCTTTACGAAAGCAAGGAAAGTCAAGTGGACTAATTAGTTAGATTCCCAAGTCCTAGCCAACTCCTAAGGAAAGACTAGAGTTAGCGGAATTCAATTCAATTAGCAAAAATAACAATCAATCACAATAAGTTTGATAACTCAAGAGCCTCCAGTTAATCAATTAAAGCCAAGAATATAAAAAGCTAAATAAGAATCATAAATCTGAAATACCTCAATTTAAATTAAATAAAGAAAATCCTAACATAAATGGTTCATAAGCCAATTTGGCAACATAAGTAATTAAATGAAAGCATTAAAGTATCTGAAAGTAAAAGAAAAATATAAAGTAAAAGGAATGTTGAACCTGAGAGGAAGTTGAAATCCTAATTCCTTTAAGAGGAATCCTAATCCTAAAACCTAAGAGAGAGGAGAGAACCTCTCTCTCTAAAAACTACATCTAAAATTACAAATTATGAATTATGAGCTCATTATGAATGAATGGATTCCCCCACTTTATAGCCTCTAATCTGTGTTTTCTGGGACGAAAACTGGGTCAAAAACAGCCCAAAAATCGCTGGAGAAGAAATCTGCCACGCTGATTTTCGTCACTGCGATGCGTCCGCGTGGAGCATGCGTTCGCGTCGCCTCGCTTTAAGGCAACTATGGCATATTATATATCAAATTGAAGCCCCGAACGTTAGCTTTCCAACGCAACTGGAACCGCGTCGTTTGGATCTCTGTAGCTCAAGTTATGACTATTTTAGTGCAAAGAGGTCAGGCTGGACAGCTTTGCAGTTCCTTCAACTTCTTGTATTCCTTCCACTTTTGCATGCTTCCTT
>NC_029791.2:56428422-56429749 GCF_000816755.2 Arachis ipaensis
CCATCCTCCAAGCCATTCCTGCCCTGTAATCTCTGAAAATACTTAACACACATATCAAGGCATCGAATGGTAATAGGAGAGGATTAATAATTAGCAATTTAAAGGCCAAAGAAACATGTTTTCAATCATAGCACAAAATCAGGAAGGAAAACGTAAAACATGCGATTAGTATGAATAAGTGGGTAAAGAGTTGATAAAAACCACTCAATTGAGCACAAGATAAACCATAAAATAGTGGTTTATCAAGCAGCAAGAGGAACAACAAGCTCCAGTACCAGCCACTCTAGACATGAGCCAAATCCAAGAGGCTATTGATGGCCTATCTAGACAATACTTGGAGAATCAAGAACAACAAAGAAATTTTCAACTCCAACTCATGGACCAGCAAAGGGGATTCCAATGCCAAATGATGGATCAACAAAAGGAGTTACATAAGCAACTCATGGAGCAACAGAAAGAACATTACTCCCAGCTATGTGAATCCATCCATCAAGTGGCTGAGAAGCAAGTCCAGCAAGAAAGGCGCATTCAAGAACTCAATCAATGCCAGAATATCCACATGAAAACTTTTCATGAGTATAGGGTTCTCAATGAAGGGATGCATCTAGACAAGGTTGAGTACGACATGAGTACTCAAGCTAGGCTTAATTATTTAGTTGGTTTTCTGCCTCAGCTGAACCCAGGAATACCAAAGTATGAAGACATTAGCGAAAGGATTGAGTCAAGAGAAGTTGAAAGAGCCAGACGCAATGAAGCCAAGCTAAGGAAAAAGATGAAGGATACTGGCTTTTGGAAGAAGCTAAAGGAGAAAGGAGGAGCAAGCAACCAGCAAGAAGGAGACCAAGAAGGAGAAAAGAAAAAGAAGAAGAAGGAAAAGCAAGCTAAAGAATAAAAGGTGGTGCTGCTCCTTGTTCATCAAATTACATAAGGAAGAACATGCTTCCACTTTTACTTCATGAGTTTATCTTTGTTTAAGTCATTTACACTCTGTTTGCTTTCTTTAATTGTTATTTTAGCTTGTTAGCCTAAGTGTCTACATCATGGCATCTTGATTAAGTTATGTGTTTTGTTTCCCATGCTTGAATAAAAGAAAATGATGTGCAACAAAGAAAGAGTAAAGGTCCACCTTGGTTAGAAGATAGAATCAGGTTAAGTGGTAGTGCATACTTGAACACTTAGCAATTTCACTCATAAAGTGGAAAGGTAGAATGTCCTTTAAGCATGAACTTAATTGCTTCATGTAACACCCTAATTAGCCTAAGCTTTACCTCACGTCGTAAAGCAAAGGTTAATTAGAGATTACAACAGTTCTAAGCTCATATACATA
>NC_029791.2:56429779-56478904 GCF_000816755.2 Arachis ipaensis
ATATATATATATATATATAATAGTATAATCTAGAAGCCCGATGAAAGATATAGCTCAAAAAAGGATTTCAAAAGCGCAAAACGTACTAATGAAACTACTAGCTTAAGGCACAAGAAATAGATAAGATATAACAAAATATAAGTATATAATATCATAGGAAACTAGCCTCGACTCGTGGAGTTTAAGTCGGCTAGCCATATACAGGTATACAGAACCATACAGTGAAAACAGCCTATACAAGTTTTGTTCTCTCAAATGTAAGCCTCTAGGCAAAACAAAATACAAAAAGAGAGATGTATAAACAAAATAAACCAAAAAGACTCCAAAAGAATCCAAGATCCTCCGCTTCTGTCACCATCCAAAGCAACTCACTGAGGTGGGTTTACGACCTGCATCTGAAAAATACAACAGAAATATGGTATGAGAACTTCAGTATGGTAAAAGTGCCCAGTGATGTAGGATATAAGACCCCGGGACGCCAAAGGTAATCCTACGCTCCATATCCATCACAAGATTCAAACTTAAGGCATTCTAAAACAAATAAGCATCATTATAACAACATTAACTTAAATAAACCGGGTAATCTATCTTAGAGATTTCTACTCTATCCAAACACCGCTGTCCCACAGCCTTCACCAACCTATCCTCCCTACGATCCCATCGCCACTGCCTTCTGAACCTCCTCAATCCCAGTAGAAAACCCTGATAATAAACAATGCAAGTAAAACACAAGTACAAGCATATAAGGCAAATAATTCAGATAGCAATTAGGCATGTTATTCAACTAGACAAGCCATTACAAGTAATCAAAGAATACAAACAGATAGAAAATGCACATGATGAATGCCTGTCGTACTAGCTGTGATATCACATTGTCGGTTCAACTGCCAACCTGACACATCTCCATGGAGACGTCGCCCTTCGGATTTCTCATATGGGAACCCCCGAGATATAGTGCTCAAATCATTGTCCAGGTACCGGCGCCTGCACGCTCTATAGATCCGAAGGGATGTGAGTGGGATACTCTTGCCTCAGACCTCACATCTCAATGTAAGCGGGATTAATCACCGTCCTTACGCCGCCGTCGCTTCCTCGACAGGCTGGATTAACCACCGTCCCTGCCCGGCGCATAGCGTCTCATAATCTCAGTAAAAACATTATTTCAGTGGTTTTCAAAAAAAGCATTTTCAGTATACAGAGATCCATCATCTCAATCCAAGTCCCCGACTCATCTCAACCACTGTCCATTCATAACTCAGTTTCCAAATATCAAAAGTTCATCATTCCTCATCTCATATACCAATCATCCTTCACCTAACGTCAAACCATTCTCAACACGCCAGTAACCTATGCCTCCGTTTTCTAATTTATCATAAAATTATGTATTAGAACCTTTAAGTTATATCCCATGTTCTAATACTCGTAACTAGGCCCAAAAGTCCTAAATGGTGTTATAGAAGCTTACAACCTCGTTAGGAAGGTGAAATAGTTGAAAACAAAGCAAAATTTGAGAAACAGGGCGTGTACGTCCGCAGAGGGGTGTGTGTGTGCACGCCCAGGAAATTTTTAAAAGTGTGCGTATGCACAGGTGTCAAAACTCAAAATGGTCAGTTCACTCACACAACCTGTGGCAGCGCCCCTAACAGACTGGCCTTCCCAACGTGTGCGTCCGCACAAGTTGTGCTAGCGCTGCAAACAGAACGCACTTCCCTGCTCGTGCGTGCGCACAGGTGTGTGCGTCCGCACAGGTCAAAATTTTTCGCAGGGTGTGCATTGATGGTATTTTTGTGGAAAACTGAATTTTCCAAAACACCAAAAACTAACTGGCAAGTATACCGGGTCGCATCAAGTAGTAAAACTCACTTAGAGTGAGGTCGATCCCACAGGGATTGATGGATCAAGCAACTTTAGTGGGTGATTAGTTTAGTCAAGCTAACATTGAGTGATTTGAGTGACAGTTGAAACAACAGAAAGTAAATGACAAGAGGAATTAAAGTGAAGACAGTAAATTAGACAGAAACTTAAAGAGCAAGAATTGTAAATTGCAAGAATCTTAAATGACAAGAAATGTAAATTGCATGAAATATAAAGGGGAGAGGGTGCTGGAAATTAAATTTTAATAGGAAAGTGTAAATAGCAATCAAACAGAGAAGTAAAAGGTGCAAAATCATGCAACAGATCTAAACAGAAAAGGGAAATTGCTTGAAGAATTCAAAACAGAAAAGCAGTGCTTAATTTGCAGCAATTTAAAAGTGGTTCAAGATCTCAGGAGTGCAAGAGACTAGAAAACAAGTCTAGATCTCAAATCCTTCCTTGATCCAATAAGAACAATTGCAAAATGAAAATGGAAGAGTAAATTGCAGAAGAAGAACAAGAGAAGTTACAGATGGAGAATGAAAACAGAATTTCTTCCAATCTCAATCCAAAATTTCAAAACAGAAAAGAAAACTAAGAGAGAAAGCAAAATGAAAACTAAAGAGTGCACAACTCCCTATTGGAGATGGGTGTTGCTCCCAGGGGAAAGCTCAGTTGGAAAACCCAACTTAGCTTTCAAGTTGTGCTGTCCGTGTCATTTGATGCGCATCCAGCCTTTGTTGTGTGCCAAAATGGTGCGCCAAAGTTTCTTGGTGCCTTGGGTCCGTGTCAATTTGTGGGGGAGAAGGGGGGAGATAGTGCTCAGTTGGAAAAACCAACTGAGCTTTCCTTTGTGGTGCCTTGCTTTCGGCCTCAAGGTCTTAGGTTCAACACTTGGTGGAATCACTTTTGTGAGCTTTTTTTCTTGTATTTTCATGAGTGGGAGCCCGATAAAGCTCAGTTGAGAAAGTGAACTGAGCTTTATTTTTCTTTCCTTGTTTTCCTTGTGTCTCCCCCTTTGAGCCTTGGTGGAAGCATTGGCTGATTTTTTTGCTTATTTTTAGCCCTTAAAGATGCATTTCACTCGTGCCTCAATTTCGTGCCAAATATGGACTATGATACATTGTTGGAAAGCTCTGAATATTAGCTTTCCAACGCAATTAGAAGCACATCAATTGGACGTCTGTAGCTCAAGTTATTGCCCTTTGAAGAAGGCATGGTCATGCTGTAAACACCCACTTTTAACTTAGCGAAATTTCTTGCCTCCAAGCACATTTTTCTTGTACGGCAAAGCTCAGTTCACTTAGTGAACTGAGCTTTGTGTGCTGATTGTTCATGCTTCCTTGATTTGGTCATGGGCCACGCTTTTAAAAGCGTGGCCTAAGGCTCTAAAGTGTGCTCCAACTTCAAAGTGTGCCCCAAAGCTCTTTATTTCTCCTTTTTAGCTTATTTTGTGCTTCTTTGCTTCTTTTTCTTCTTATTTCCTACCAAATTTATAAAATTAAAAGATAAAAAAAATATAATATTTAAGCACAAAAGCATTCAATATTTAAGCACAAATCATCAATTTCTTATATGAAAAAGCATAGAAAAACATGACATGGTGACATGTCATCACAACACCAAACTTAAACCTTGCTTGTCCCCAAGCAAGAAAAGAATCATGCAATAAAGATTGATAATCCAAGGTAAGAAGAATAGCAACTCAATGTTCATGGTTAGCTAGTTTTCTAAGCATGCTACAATCACAAAAGAGATGTAAATGATTGATGCTTCCATCTAGCTCAATTTATAAAATCTTTCTCTTATATTTCTTCCTTGAAACAAGCTTTTGATTTTCTTATTAGCTTCTCCTTTTGGGTGCTTTGCCCCATGAGTTGATAACAAAGCTACGACTTCTAAATGCTTTGTTTTCAAGTATTACCACTTGATACATAAGCACCACAAGCATTTGATTAGAGGACTTCATTAAGCTCATTTTTTTCTTTTCTTTTCTTGACTCTCTAATCATTGATGCTCAGAACCTTGAGCTTTGAGGGAGTGCTTTTGCACTTGAGCCTAGCCTTGACTTCTAAGTGTTTTGTTTTCAAGCATTTGGCTTGATACATAAACACCACAAGTACTTAACATATTGTCATTGGTACTCAGAGCCTTCAGCTTTCTCATTCTTTCCCTTTTTCTTTTTTTGATTAATTGTACTTGCTTCTTCAAGGTTTTCATGATTTTCAAAAGATTTCACAAAATGTCCTAGATGAAAACTTCAATTAAATAAAATCCAATGCAATTAAGCAACAATTAATCATACTAGCTTTCCAGTACTTGTATGCACATGCTAAAATCTTCTTTAATGCCTTGTTTGTTTATGATCATGATACTTTACTACTTTAAGCTTTACAAAACTCAAGTTGGTAGTCATAATGGCATGGCAACATGTTACAAATCAAAATTCAAGCTATGCCTTTATTCATACACACATGTAAACAGAAAAGATGAAGACAATCATGTAGTTTAAGAAACAAATGAGAAGAAAAGGAACTCTACAACCTTGTAGTTCATCTTCATTATTGTTGTCCTTTTTCCTCTATTCTTCCTCCTTCCCTTGCCAAACTCAGAATGCTTGCTCATCCTCAAAAAATAATTAGAACAATGGCTATGGGGCTAAGATGGATCATGAATGTCTACACAATGAAATGTTAGTAGTACATGTGTTTAAGCAAGCAAAATTAAAGACAATAATCAAGGCACAAGAGACAGAGACATTGTGATTGCAAACATAAGAAGGTGTGCATGATACATTGCATAAAGATATAAGTGGCACACCAAACTTAGTGTGACACTTTCACTTGGAATTAATGCAAGTATCTTGAAAGAATTGGAACCAAATTTTGTTGCATAGCAACACCAAACTTAGAATGCAATCATATGTCAATTTATTTGAATTAAAACTAAGTAAGTGAAACTGTTATTTGTTAAGTACAATCACCAAATGATTTTAAAAATAGAAAAATGACTAAAGCAAGTAGAATGAAAAAGTGTCAAATCAAAAGAGAAAAATAAAACTGCAGAGGCATTATGATTATGCAGACAAGTAGTGTTGCTTGAATGAATTGCATAGAAAATAAGTGGCACACCAAACTTAGAATCTTGGTGTGTCACTTTCATTTTTTTATTTGATGCAATCATTCAAAATATATTGAAAACAATTAGTTGCAAGGCAACACCAAACTTAGAATGTAACCATATGCCAATTTATTGAATTTAAACAAAACAAAGAACGAAAATAAAGCAGAGAAGAGAAATTATACCTACGGTTGACATCTTGTTTACTTTCTTCCTTTTCTTCCAGTTTGTTAAGAGGAATGACTTCAAGGGAGGAGAAGATTCAGCTATTGCCCCCTGTCTTGGTTTCCTCTCAGCAAGCTTTCTTTTGTACATGGCTTGCTTGAGCTTTCTTGCTATTGGTCTAGGGGTTGGATTGTTTGTGGTTGACCTCCTCTTGAATGTTGTCCTTGGTAGCTTGGTCACAATCCTCTTTTTGGTGCTTTTGTTAATTGCCTTCACTTCCTTGAATCCAAGTCTTGGTGGTTGTGATTGTTGGAGTCTTCTTTTCATCAAGAGCCTCTTGTATTGGTGGTTCCATGTACTTTTCTGCTTTACTTGAGTTTGAAATTCTTTGGTTGTCTTTCTCACTTTCTTGCTCTTCCATTTCCTCCCTTGCACTCAACATTTGACTTAATAGCTTTTTCATTGAGGAGGTTTGTTGATCTTCCCAACATTTCTTCATCTCCTCTTCATATTTTTCAATCACAGATTCAATTGTTGAGAGTTTTTGGGTCAGGGACATTTGTGAGAGTTGTGAGTCTTCATGTTCCCTTGTCATCTCAAGTGCAGTTTCATTTTCAACTATTTCCACCACCTCTTTCTTTTTCACTAAAAATTCACTTGACTCAGTAGCCTCTTCCTCTTGTTTTTCCTCCTTTTTCGTTGCACTCACCAACTGAGCTAGCTGCACTTCCATGTTTTTGAGGGACGTTTCTTGTTCTTCCCAGTACTTCTTTATCTCCTCCGTAAATCTTTTGAGCATGGACTCAAGTTTTGAGAGTCTTTGGCTATTGGAAGTTTGTTTTGGTTGTGAGTCTTTGGCTATTGGACAATCTCTCATGTGACTTGACTGCTCAGAATTTGCAGTTTCTTGGTAATACTCCCAGCCACCATTAGAATCATGACTTGCATCATTTTGTGGTGGTGGGAAGTATCCTATATGATTCTCTTGCTCATCTTGTGTCTCTGAAACAAATCTCCATGGATTGGAGTGCTCAGACTTTATATTTTCTTGGTGATATTCCCTTCCACCATTAGAGATTGGTGATGGTGGGTAATATCCCATAAAATTTGTATGATCATAAGATGAGTTGAACTCCATTTGAATTTTGGAAAACGCAACACCAAGGAAAATTGAAATTACTCATATCAGATATGAAAATTTCTTAGTGAGGCAAAAACTCAAACACCTTGGTTTCAATTTAAAACAGAAAACAAAAATAAAGAAAATGCTTGATCTAGACTTCTCACCCACTTAATCATTGTTGATCTAAATCAATCCCCGGCAACGGCGCCAAAAACTTGATGGTATTTTTGTGGAAAACTGAATTTTCCAAAACACCAAAAACTAACCGGCAAGTGTACCGGGTCGCATCAAGTAGTAAAACTCACTTAGAGTGAGGTCGATCCCACAGGGATTGATGGATCAAGCAACTTTAGTGGGTGATTAGTTTAGTCAAGCTAACATTGAGTGATTTGAGTGACAGTTGAAACAACAGAAAGTAAATGACAAGAGGAATTAAAGTGCAGACAATAAATTAGACAGAAACTTAAAGAGCAAGAATTGTAAATTGCAAGAATCTTAAATGACAAGAAATGTAAATTGCATGAAATATAAAGGGGAGAGGGTGCTGGAAATTAAATTTTAACAGGAAAGTGTAAATAGCAATCAAACAGAGAAGTAAAAGGTGCAAAATCATGCAACAGATCTAAACAGGAAAGGGAAATTTCTTGAAGAATTCAAAACAGAAAAGCAGTGCTTAATTTGCAGCAATTTAAAAGTGGTTCAAGATCTCAGGAGTGGAAGAGACTAGAAAACAAGTCTAGATCTCAAATCCTTCCTTGATCCAATAAGAACAATTGCAAAATGAAAAAGGAAGAGTAAATTGCAGAAGAAGAACAAGAGAAGTTGCAGATGGAGAATGAAAACAGAATTCCTTCCAATCTCAATCCAAAATTTCAAAACAGAAAAGAAAACTAAGAGAGAAAGCAAAATGAAAACTAAAGAGTGAACAACTCCCTATTGGAGCTAGCCTCCTTTCTAATCGAGCTCTCCTAATGAGATGGAATTGATGCCTTTATATAGGCTTTACAAAATAAAAAAATGAAATTGAAATGAAAAACAAATTAAATGAAAATCCTAATTCTAGCTTGTTCTTGTGCCTTTGAGTGATGATGTGGGCTTTGCTTGCTTTGGATCTGAGGAGAAATGGGTTTGGTTGGCCTTGATTCAATTTGGAGAAGAACTGAATTTAAATGGAATTTTTATTCAATTTTTGGTCCATGGGTATTGCTCCCAGGGGAAAGCTCAGTTGGAAAACCCAACTTAGCATTCAAGTTGTGCTGTCCGTGTCATTTGATGTTCGTCCAGCCTTGGTTGTGTGCCAAAATGGTGCGCCAAAGTTCCTTGGTACCTTGGGTCCGTGTCAATTTGTGGGGGAGAAGGGGGGAGATAGTGCTCAGTTGGAAAAACCAACTGAGCTTTCCTTTGTGGTGCCTTGCTTTCGGCCTCAAGGTCTTAGGTTCAACACTTGGTGGAAGCACTTTTGTGAGCTTTTTTTCTTGTATTTTCATGAGTGGGAGCCCGATAAAGCTCAGTTGAGAAAGTGAACTGAGCTTTATTTTGCTTTCCTTGTTTTCCTTGTGTCTCCCCCTTCGAGCCTTGGTGGAAGCATTGGCTGATTTTTTTGCTTATTTTTAGCCCTTAAAGATGCATTTCACTCGTGCCTCAATTTCGTGCCAAATATGGACTATGATACATCGTTGGAAAGCTCTGAATGTCAGCTTTCCAACGCAATTGGAAGCACATCAATTGAACGTCTGTAGCTCAAGTTATTGCCCTTTGAAGAAGGCATGGTCATGCTGTAAACGCCCACTTTTAACTTAGCGAAATTTCTTGCCTCCAAGCACATTTTTCTTGTACGGCAAAGCTAAGTTCACTTAGTGAACTGAGCTTTGTGTGCTGATTGTTCATGCTTCCTTGATTTGGTCATGGGCCACGCTTTTAAAAGCTTGGCCTAAGGCTCTAAAGTGTGCTCCAACTTTAAAGTGTGCCCCAAAGCTCTTTGTTTCTCCTTTTTAGCTTATTTTGTGCTTCTTTGCTTCTTTTTCTTCTTATTTCCTACCAAATTTATAAAATTAAAAGATCAAAAAAATATAATATTTAAGCACAAAAGCATTCAATATTTAAGCACAAATCATCAATTTCTTATATGAAAAAGCATAGAAAAACATGACATGGTGACATGTCATCTTGCGTCTGCACGAGGGTGTGCGTTCGCACATATCAGAAATTATGAAATTCTGCAACTTTGCAGAATTTCAGATTTTTAACACAAACTTTGAATGATCATAACTTCCTCTACAAAATTTCAAATTTCACAAACTTTATATCGATTTAAAGGGTTTTCAAAGATCTTTAATTCTAGACAAGTTTCATCAATTTTTGAAAACCGAGGAAAAAGTTATGATTGAACAAAGTTTACCAAAAACTCTATTTTACCGAACTTCACAATTTACACAACTTCTAACCATACACATTTCAACTCATACCAAACCATTCAGAAACTCTATCTTTCATCAAAATTGACCTGTTGTGCCCTAATACACCAACATTACCACATTTCCCTTCACATTTCATCATCTTTAACATCAACACCAATATATCAGAATTTTACAACCATAATGCCAATTCATCAAATCCAACATCACTTATATCATCATTATGCCTTTTCAATTTACACAGTCGATCATCATTATCATATTACCATTACTCATCATACTCAAATCCAACAATCATTAATTCATCGTAAATCACCATATATCATCATTTAACAACTCAACAACCATTTAAATTCAAACCTATCCTATGGGTCACTAGCCTAAGTGTCCATGAATATTATATACTACAAAGAGGAAACTGAAACCATACCTTGGCCGATTCCCTATATGCTCCAAAACTCCAATTTAGCCCAAACAAGCTCCCAACCAAAATCCAAGCTTTTAATTCCACTCCAATAAGCACAATTAAGTTCCAAAAGCTCCCAAAGTCACAATAATCAAACTATATATGCATAAACCATCACAAATCAACCTAGGGTTCCATTTAAATGTAAATTCACAAGGGTTTAGTGGCTCTTACCTCTCCCAATAGATTTGGATGTCAAAAACCAATGCTAAGCAAGGCTTAGAGCAAACCTAAACATCCAAGATCACAAAAACTCACTTAATCATAAACCCTAAGAACCAAAATTTTGGAGAGAAGAATAGAAAGGATTTCGTGGTTACCTCTTCAGTTTCTTGTACGGGTTTTGTAGATCTCTTCACGAGGAACGCGTAGCCATAAACGGTGCGGCGATCGGAGCTCCGTAGCTCAAGATATGAGCTAGAGAAGAAGAGGGTGAATAGTGTTTCTTCTTCCCCTCCTCCCCCTTTCTATTTCTGAAGTGTGTGTGTGTTTAATGGAGTTGTGGCTGGTTTGGTTCACTTAAAGAGCCTTTATATGTTGGGCTTGGGCCCAACTTGGGTCCGGTCCAACCCGTTAGCGTTTTTAGCCCGTTTGGCCCAAGTTCGGGCCAAACCTTTAAAATTAACGCCCGGTTTTCCATTTCTAACATTTTTCTAAGGTTTTTGTCGGTTTTCATTTTTTCTCATGCGGTACCGGACAGACTTGAACTGGTTCAATCGGTTCAACTGCCGATTCGCAATTTTTTACGGTTTTTCGTAGAAAGCACATTTTCTGTCTCAGAAAAACCCACTGAGTCCAAAAATCACCTTTAAATCCTCAAATTCTCACTCTAACTTTTTAGAATCTAATTGGGCAATTAATCATTAAATTAACCAGTTGATTAGTTGCGGTACTTACACTTCATATGAAACCTTAGTGAATAAAGATCCTTGAAAGAAAGAAAGAAAGAGAAAGAACAAAAGAAAAGCCAACATTGGTGGCAAAGTTAGGCCACTAACGGTCAGCACCAATGTTGGTAACATAGAAAGAAAGAAACAAGGAATAAGCTAGGCACCAATAGCTTGAACCCTAAGATAAATGCCTGTGGTGCTTTTGTATTAAGATCTGCTTGGATGATTAGGTTCTAAGGAGTGTTTTAACACTTGGTAAATTGGGTTAACTAACCCAGGATTATCAACCAAAAGTTCATTATCAAGAGCAACCTAACTACAAAGCATTTAGTGACCCAAAGAGGTGCTGGGCATCAATGTATTTAGGCTGAATTGGAAGCTATTTGCCTGTGGTGCATATGTGTTGAGGAAAGGCTTGACTTAGTAAGTCTGAGGGGTGCTTCAACACCCAACACCTTGAGCCAACTGGGTCAGGAGTGTTGACCGAAAGCTTACCATAAAAAGCTGCTTCAACACAGAACACTAAGCTCCAAATAAAAAATAAGTTTCTAGCAAGAAAAAGCAAAAAGTAAGCACCAGGGACCAAAGAATAAAAAGGGTTCATAAAAGCAATTGAGTTAGTGCTTAAGGGGATGTTGTAACCTAGAAATCAATAAGTGTTGAGCTTCAAATACATCATGCATGAAACCCCATGAACTAGAATCAACTATCTTCCAATAAGGACCTAAACTCCTCTCTGTTTTCATTCATTCTTTCTTATGTTTTACTGCTTGCTTGGGGTCAAGCAAGATTTAAGTTTGGTGTTTAAAATGCCTAGGCATCTTAGGCTAGTTTCACAAGCCTTTTTCATTAGTTTTCATTTGGTTTCACACACGTTCTTAGGCAATAAGTAAGTATTTGGATGAGAAATGTATGTATGTCTTGATTCAATCAAACATTGTTATTTATGAGCATTTTCATGAGATTAATGCAAGAATTACTTGATGCTATAAATGATGCAATATCTTGTGATTATGTCAAGGTTTTGATGCATTTTGTTTGGTTGATGATAGGTAAGAAGAAGCTAGAGAAAGGCAAAGAAGAAGCAGAGGAGGCAACGTTGGTGGCCAAAGTTGGCTCACCAACGTTGCCATAAACGTTGACAAGGAAAGGGGAGCAATGTTAGTTGCCAAAGTTGGCTCACTAATGTTGTTGACAAATATTGCATACAAACGTTGGCTCAAGGAGGAAGCAACATTGGTGGCCAAAGTTGGCTCACCAACATTGCCACAAACGTTGACAAGGAAGATGGGAGCAATATTGGTGGCCAAAGTTGGCTCACCAACGTTCCAAGCATGAAAAGCAACGTTGGTGGCCCAAATTTCACTACAAGAAAAAAGGCCTATGGCCACGCTTTTTTCTTGCCACGCTTCAAAAGCGTGGCCATAAGTGGTCTATGGCCACGCTTTTATGAGGGTGGCGATAGATTAGAGATTTGGCCACATTTTTTTTGCCACGCTTCAAAAGCGTGGCGAAAAGGATCAACGGCCACGCTTTTGTGAGGGTGGCAATTGATTACAGAAAAGGCTACGTTTTTTTCTGCCACGCTTCAAAAGCGTGGCCGTAGATAGAAACAAGGACATTTTAAAAGCGTGGCCACAGGGTTTCATTACGGCCACACTTAGAAAATGTGGCTATATGCTGGTACACTTTTGCCACGCTTTAAAAACGTGGCCAAAAGTTTCTTTTTTGCCACGCTTCAAAAGCGTGGCCGTAGAGAGCAAGAATAACGTTTTAAAAGCGTGGCGAGATGGACCAAACCGGTTGACCCAAACCCGGCTCCCAAACCCGGCTCCCAACCCGGCCCAAACCCGGCCCCCAACCCGGTCCCCAACCCTAATCTCTCTTTCCCCTTCGAAGCCACTAACCCTACTCGCCTGTATCGAAGAGCTCCTCCCTTCGCCCTTCTCCCTTCGCCCGTCGCCCTTCGCCGTCCGAGCTCCTCCCTTCGCCCTTCGCCCTTCGCTCGTCGCCCTTCGCCTTCGCCTTCGTCACTGATGGAAACCACTTCTTCTTCATCTTGGTAATCTTCATACCCTTCTTCTCTTTCTTGTTCTTCTTCGAATCAGTGAGGATCTCTCTGTTTACCTTCAAGCTCCAGCAAACATGGGCGACGGCAAGCTCCTCCCTCTTCTTCTCCTCCAAGCCCTCGAATTCCATAGGTATGATCGATTTTCCTCTTTTTATTTTCTCGATTTTTCCGTTGTTTTTACATTTAGGGCTTTCCCTTTTCATTTTCATTTTCCTCTGATTCGTTCTCTCTGATTGCATGTTCCTTTTCATTTTTATTTTCATGTCCCTGGTTAAATGATAATGCTGAAGACGCGTTGCTTGCGATGCTGTGGACGTACGTGGTTTTTTTCTGGAATGAGAAAGCCACAAAGGTGCACTCTATTCACTATATTCTCCTTTGATTTTCGATATCTTATGTTGACTGTTAATATATGTTGTTCGCGGGTAATAATGGATTCCATGGACTTTTTCCTACTATGATGAATGCTGATGATGATGAATGAAATGTCTCAGCCACGTGAGACAGAAGGCTTCTGTAATTTACTCGTGTTGGTGTTAGAAAGAGTGAAATATATCTTCTTCCTTGTGCAGTTGTGAATGATTGAAGTCAAAACCATGTTTTATGCTGATAAATCGAATTATAGAAGTTGACTAGAACCAAACATTAATTTTATACTAGTTTTTTTTTTATTTTAATTTTATTTGGTGGATCGGTGTTTTTTAAGTTAAGAGTATTACTTAATTTGTGTGGACGATGATGAATGAGCATTATTTCATCATCACTTTGTTTGTGTGTCTTGAATAATACAATGGTGGCCTGGGAGCCTAAAACAGTTGCATTGTTAAGACCAGCATCTTAGCATTTTTTTATTTCTTTTTAATTCTCCGCTTGATGCTTGTTAAGTGATTATATGTGCCAGTATGTGTGTACGTCTGTGAGATGATATGGTTGAAACTCCCGTGCTCATTTAAAGGGACTAACGTCACTCATTTCTATTAAATATAAATGTTATCTAACATGGTTCAAACTTTCTGTCCCATTTTAAGGACTATTTAACGTTACTTATTAGCGTCAATTGTATTTTGTTTTGGATTCTTCTCTCCACTTTGCATAAAAACTCGCTTCTGATGAAAGATGCTGAAGTCACATAAAAAGTGTGTTTTCTTGCTGGTTTTGGTATTCCATTAATTCTCACTGTTTGTTGCCTTTTGCCTAAACAGTATTTTCACCTCTAATGGCCTTATTTATTATTAGCTTTCCCCTAAAGAGATTTTAAGTTACTGACTTTATATGATGTCATTTCTATTGGTGGATTGTGACTTTGTGAATGAATATTAAGATATTCATACAATCGTCTTACTTATCAATACTTGATATGATGTCGTTTATTTGAACTAATTAGTTACCTTTATTCTTTTTCAGCATGGCACTCTCGGGGCACTTGTCCAAGATTCTGTTAAGAGCCACTACGAGACCCTGTTTTACTGTTTTCCCTTCCCTTCCCCTGCTCCAATTCTCTGCTTTCCAGGTTCCCCTTTCATCTCATTTGATTTTATTTCTGTTTGAGGATTAATCTGGTTTAGCTCATTCTGTTTAGCTTGTTTAGTTCAACTAATTTAGTTTAGTTGAATTAGGTGGTTAGAGAATCTGGACTGGTTAGTGGATGTAGGTTTTGTTTTGTTTACTGCTGCTGTTCGGAATGAATTTGTCTTTCCTCTGAAAGTTGTCCTAGATGAACTTGTTTATTGTGCTATTTTGGTGTTGAATTCTGGACCTGTGATTGCTGTTTGTTGTATTTTTTTTCATTGTCCAAAATAGATGCTGTGGAAGTGTTACTGTTTCATTAATTTTTCTTGGTTTGTTGTTGCTGAGTTCTGCTCTGCTTGTTGCTTGGTCCATATTATATGAACTGCAATGATTTTAGTTTGTGGAACTGGTTAAGTCATATGAATTCTGTTTGGTGCTTGCTTGAACCTGGGAAACATGCTATTTACTGCTGTTGTTTATTAAGTGTTGCTGCTTTGTGCCATGTGTTAGCAACTCGTTTCCTTGTTGAGATTCTTTGTGCTCATTATGCATTCATGCTCATTACATCCTTAATCATTGGCTGCTGCTGATTTCTCAATTTGCATTTCCTCTTCTGCTCACTTTCTATGCATGCATATATGATGTTCATTCTTGGATTCTTTTGGGGGGGTGTTTGCCTAAATTTGCTTGGCATTGGGAAATTGTTGTGTGATCATGCAATTGCACTTATGCTATTTTTAATTAGTTGTTTGGGTTTCAATGTAGCTTATTATAGTGTTAGATGTTTGTAGCCACTTGAGGAGAGATAATTGTTTCATTTTATCTCATGATCGAACATGTGAATAATTACTAATAAAATTTATTTGTTAAAAAATGATTTATTTATACTAAAAAATATTAAACATATTTATATTTTAATATTTACTTAAGTCTTAGTCTATTTTTGTTCAGGCTTTCGATAGTTATCTATCCACTACTACTGCCACTTCTTTGTTCTGCTGCTGCTGTGGTAATATAATAATCTGCTGCTGCCGAGTAGCTGTTCGCTGACGCTGCTACCTCTCTAATTCTACTTCTGCTATGCTACCATTTTGTTGCTGTTGTGGAACGGATTAAGACAGTAATTAAGGTTGGTTTATGCAAATTTAAATACATCTATTAATTTGTTATTGATGTCATGCGTGCAACTTGGTGCTTTCCTGAGGCACTCATCACTTTAGGCACTTCTTTAAGCATTGCTAAAATTCAATTTTCTCTGTTATTTTATGTCTAATGCCTTCAAAGTATTTTCGAGGCTTGCACAATATTGTCTCTTAGTTAAGTAGGAAGCTAGATTTGCAGTTAGTGAGACGAACAGTAAGGACTTCAATTTAGAAACTTAGCTATCTACGTGAAATATATAGGTTTTCGATGGATATGTCGAAAGACTGGATGGATACACCACGTCATGAGAAAGAATATCAAGTTGGTGTAGAAAGATTTTTACACTTTTCTTTCTCATCAAAGGGAGTTCCTCAAGGGGAAGAAATTCAATGCGCTTGTGCAAAGTGTTGTAATATATTCTGGTTAAAGAGAGATGACGTATACGATCATCTAATATGCCACGGTTTTGTAAAAGGTTATAAGCGGTGGTTTAATCATGGGGAATCACTTTTTGCTATGGATATTGACAGTGACATAGGCGGTGAATATAACTGCAATGATAACATTGATGAGTTGTTACGTGATAGATTTCGAGATAATACACAAGTTGACGGACAAAACATGGGGCCTAACGAATGTGCAAAAGAATTTTATAAATTGGTAGACGAGGCAAGCCAAGAACTATCCCCCGGGTGTAAAGGATTCACAAGATTATCCTTTACCATTCGTCTTTACTTGTTAAAATGCTTGCATGGTTGGAGTAATGCGTCATTTACTTCTCTCTTGGAATTATTGAAAGAAGCAATGCCATATTTGAATATTCCTATTTCTTTTGATAAAACCAAGAATATGGTGAAGAACTTGGGTCTTGACTACCAAAAGATCGATGCATGTCGCAATGACTGCATGTTGTATCGGAACGGGTATGAGAATGACTCATCTTGTCATGTCTGTAGAACATCCCGTTATATTGAGCATCATGAAGAAGAGGATGATGTTACCTCATCTAGAAAGCCTCGCAAAGTTGCTGCGAAAACTCTAAGGCATTTCCCTTTGATTCCCAGACTTCAACGGCTTTTTATGTGCACAAGAACTGTCGAAGCTATGTCTTGGCATCACAATGAGCGTGTTAAAGACGGGTCCTTAAGGCATCCTGCCGATGGTGAATCTTGGAAAGCATTTGACAATCGACATGAAGATTTTGCAAAGTAGCCTCGTAATGTGAGACTTGGGTTAGCAAGCGACGGATTCAATCCATTCCGAACTTTGAGCAGTACACACAGTACATGGCCTGTTGTTCTGATGGTGTATAATCTACCCCCTTGGATGAGCATGAAGCCTGATTATTTTATGCTATCTTTACTTATTCCTGGACCACAATCACCGGGAAATGACATTGATGTCTATCTTCAACCATTGATTGAAGAATTAAAAGAATTATGGGAGTCAGGTGTCGAAACATATGATTCGAAAGAAAACAAAACATTCAACATGAGAGCGTGCCTTTTGTGGACAATTAATGACTTCCCTGCATATGCTATGTTATCTGGGTGGAGTACAAAGGGAAAATTGGCTTGTCCATGCTGTAATGATGAAACTTCTTCTATCTATCTGAAACATAGTCACAAGACTGTTTATATGGATCACCGAAGGTTTTTACCCATGAATCATCCATGGAGGCATAACAAAAGATCTTTCAATGGAAAAACTGAACTCAGGTCTCCACCACAGTTGTTAGAAGGTTCAGCTGTATTTGATATATTGCGAGAGGTAGATAATTCTTTTGGGAAGAAGCAAAAGAGATCAAAGAATGGCATATCAAATTGGAAAAAACGGTCAATCTTTTTTGAGTTACCATATTGGAAGTCCAACATGTTTAGACACAACCTTGATGTCATGCACATAGAGAAGAATATAGTTGATAGCATAATTGGAACTCTTTTAGATATTCCCGGAAAGACGAAAGATCATGCAGCTGCTCGTTTTGACCTTAAAGATATGGGTATCAGGAAGAACCTTCAACCAAGAGATACGGGGGATGGAAAAAAAACTAAGTTAGCAAAGGCATGCTTTTCAATGACTCCAGCAGAGAAAACAATCTTTTGTAGTGTGTTGAAAGCGGCAAAATTACCAGACGGTAGCGCTTCCAATATTGCTCGATGTGTGCATGAAACAGAAAAGAAGATTTCTGGTTACAAGACCCATGATGCTCATTTCATGTTGCATTACTTGTTGCAAGTACCAATCAAAAGGTCATGCATACATTCTAAACAATTGTGATAAGATCGAAGTCTACATGAGGTATTTTCTTCGATTCATTATCATTTGTTAGATTGAAATCATCATATTTAACCTTACTAAAAACTAAGACTATGAATATTTAATCTCTTCAGAGAGCATGAGGAGGCAGTTAATGATAACAATCCACGAACAACAAAGTGGGAGAAAGCCAAGGACCGCAGTCAACAATTTTCAGAATGGTTTAAAATTCGTGCCATGAAAAAGGATGTGCCTGGTTGGGCAAAAGGGTTGGCTAGGAGTCCAAATCGAATTGCAAAAAGATTTTCAGGTTATATTATCAATGGGTATAGGTTCCATACAAGGCACCGTGATGTGAGACGTAAAACTCAAAATAGTGGTGTCACATTAGAGGCATTGACTCCTAGTTTTGCTAGTGTGAAAGATAAGAACCCAATTGAAGCAAAAGTAGCCTACTATGGTAGAATAGTTGATATGTTTGAGTTAGATTATTATGGCCAATTTAAGGTAGTCTTGTTTAAGTGTGAGTGGTATACAGTTGCAAAAGACAACTTTGGTCTTTCATATGTGTATTTCAATAGAAAATGCTACCAAGAAGAACCATTTGTGTTGGCATCTCAAGTAAACCAATGCTTTTATGTGCAAGACCCATATGTTAGGGACAAGCACTATGTTATGAAAACAATTCCAAGAGATTTATTTAGGGTAAGTGATGACCTTGAGTCTGATTCTCCCATAATATATGCAAGGGAGCCATGCGAACCTGAAGTGATTCCAAGTCTTCTAAATGATAATGGCGAAATTGATCTAGTGAGGAATGATCTACGAGCAACTATTATAGATATGGATCAAAACATGTTTGCCAAACAATATTGTGAGGAAGACGAGGAAAGCGAATATGAGTACATGGATGACTTTGACTCTGAAACATCTTGACAAGTGTTTTTGGTAGAATCCTAAACAACCCACTTTCCTTAGTTGTTTTCCTTAGTTAATTACTTGCTTCAGTTGATTATGCTCATTTAATTATTATTTAGTTAGCATTTTATTAATTGTTATTATTTTGTGTATGTAGAATAGAAAAAGGGGAGATCACTAAGAGAAAATGGATACTTACCTTAGGCCAAAAAATGAAAGGAAAAAGCCCAAAAAAAAACAATTCCTTTGAGGTTACACAAGTGAAGTCAAGTGCTGAATTGCTAAAACAATACAATATTAAGAGAGAAAGGATCATGGCTGAAAATGAGAAGGTTAGCTTGCAAGCTCAAGCTCCAAAGGATCCAACAAGCAAACAACCCATCACAATAGTGGAGGATGCATTTGAAGAGCAAGTTAGGACTTCGAATAAGACAAGGAAGGCTCAACCAATTGCACTTTTCAAGAATGCACGCATAATTGAAATGGGACAATGTTTGAAGTTGAAAAGAACTCTAAAACTAGGAATCAAAGGACTGCTGAACTTGATGCAATGGAACAAAATGACATAAATTTTGATGATGACGGAGAAGATATAAACGAGATGAGTGCAACTTCAAATAAAAAAGGAATGAGTCTTGACATGTATTTTAAGGTACATGGGATAAATTTGGAAGATGAAGAAGATGAGGAAGATGAAGAAAATGAGCTTGATGATAATGCAAATGATGCGGGTAGTGGAGGACAAACTAGTAATGAAGGTACTTTTCTTGTTTACTTTATTGTCTAATTAGAGCTTATATTACTTCTCAATTGAATTATGTTATTTTATTCGGACTTAGGCACAATTAAGAAGAAAACCCGTGGAAAAACTACGTGCAAAAAGCTTCATGCCACAGATTTTAATGATCGACGGGAGGTGGAATTTTTTCAAGGGCAGCCTGTAGGTCCAACCAACGAGGTTGTATCTGACCTCAACCAACTATTGGGCACAACAGTTAGAAACCCTCGTTTTGTGGCTTTGTTATATACTAGTTGGCATGGTGTGCCTAGTAAACTCAAAGAGGAAATGTGGGAGTATGCCAATGTATGTAAATATGGCATTATAGATAATTTTTTGTTAATTTATTTGTCACGTTATTTGTGCTAACTGTTGATATTCTAATGTGTTGTGTTGCATAGCAAAAGTTCATTCTTCCCATAAGTTCAAAGTCGTGGGTAATGCGGGGATTTTGTGGTGCATGGAAAAAATATAAGAGAGAAATAAAAAAAGAGCATTTTGTGAAGTACAAGACAAAGAAAGAAATGATAAAGAACCGGCCATTAGAGATTCCCGAGGTTCAATTTCGCAAACTAATTCGGTATTGGAGTCTTCGGCCATCAAGGTAACATTGCCTTTTATTTTTTCCTATACCATCAAGCATACTATCATTGATTCTTCATGTTCCTAAACTTAAGTGTTTTGGAAGAAATTGATTCTTCATTGATTCTTTATATTTAGGCTATCTCTGCTAAGAATACTGAAAATAGGTTAAAACAAACATGTCCTCACCGAATGGGATCCACAAATTTTGGAATAGTGCGTAAGCAGCTGGTAATATAACTTATTCTTTGTGATTTCTCTTTTATATGTATTCATGGTGTAGTTGCCTAGTTAGTATGCTTCATGTAAACTTTTCTCTATGTATTTTAGCGTGACTCTAAAGAGAACAGTGAAGAACCATCAAGGGCTGAAGTTTTCATAGCAACTCGCACAAGTAAAAAAGGAAAAGAAATTGATGCTAAAACACAAGCCACAATTGTGAGTTGTTTGTATTTGTATTTTGGATATGTACATTAATTCTGATGTGATTTCTATCTAAATTGAGTTAATGCGACTTTGAACTCTATTGGTTGTTGCTTTTTGATAGACTGAACTTCAGAACCGCTTAGAAGCAGGAGAAAATGAAGAGGATGCATTTGTAGGAGTGTTAGGAAAGGACCAACCAGGTCGACTTCGTTGTTATGGGGCTTCGATTACAAGAAGCTCTCTTAAAAAAGATGAGGAGATTCACCACATAAAAGTTGAATATAACACTAAGGTCTCATCATTAGAGAAGAAGATGGATGGTGTATGTGGTTTATTAAAGATATTGGTGCACCAACTCAGCCCTGGAATGAACAATGAAGAGGTAACAGCCTTAGTTCAAGCTGCCCAAGATTCTCCTGTGGATACCTCAAGTAGCAAAGCAAAAAATACTCCTCGCTCCTCCGAAGCAACTCACATTCCACACAAAGATGATGTAGGTAAAATTGTGGCATGATTCACATTCTTTATTTTGTTAAAAAAGAGATAAAATTGAGAGAGAAATAGTCAAATAGTAGGCTTCAATTTCAAAAAAGGTGAGTGCTATTTCACTTTGATAAAGTCTATTCAAGTCTTGTATTTACTAGCTGGAGGAGTTTTATCTATAGAAGTCCTACTTAGCTTGACCAGGTTAGTTGATCTCTAGTTGACTAAGGATAGAACAAATTTAGGATTGTAAGTGAAGAAAGAAAAATATCCTGCTAGTAAATGGAGATTCAGTGACTGAAACCGCTGGATTAGAAATAAAAAAGCTTGCAATATGGTCTGAAACTCTGAATAAATAGTGGCAATGTGAAAATGGAGATCAGCCTGGACCTAGAGGAGATAAGTTAAAGTGCAGTGGACTGTGGATATGAACTCTGTTATTTTGACTCCTTAAAAGACTTTATTACCAGTAATGTCTCTGGTCTTTTAGAGTGTAATATTTTTGTGTATGTCTGTATTTTTCTACTATGATTGTTTATGTCTGTAATACATTTGATGACTTCTTCCATTTAGATATTAGTCTACATGTTAAAGCTTCTGCCTGCTGTTTAGTTGCTTTGATGATGTCCACATAATTATAGTTCCAAGCTTGTCATGCTCAAAAAGCAGATGAAAATAACATACATCTACTGAAAATATTATGCATTTTCTGTTTTTTTGAATATGTTATATCAATGCATTGAAGATTGAAGATGCTTGTTTAGCATATGCCTACATTCTCTTTTCTTCTCTTAAACTCGCATTCTTTTTAGTGCACCATTCTGATTATTCAAAATGGTATTACTTGTAAATATAGGATTCAAGAGCCTATGAATATACTTCCATGAAGAACCTGAATGAGTCCGAGAATGGATTTTCGGGTGCTCTGGCCAGGAAAGCCAAATCAATTTGTAGTTGTTCATTTGTGTTTTTTATTTTGCAGGGCACAGGTCAAAACAATTTACCTTGCAATGATGATGCATGAAGTACAAGAAGACTTTGATTAGGAATTCTAATTCATGTATTAGGAATTTCACACTTTTGGTATTTTGAAGATGACTTTGATTAGGAATTCTAATTCATGTATTAGGAATTTCACACTTTTGGTATTTTGTTAGTGTATGTTGTTATGTGATCACACACTTATTTTGGTGACAATTTTATGAAAGTTGGATTACTTGATAATTGGTTATTGACTAAATTATAAAATTATCTATGAATTCATATTAGGTTTTATATATTTATGAAGATTAAAAAGGGAATTAGGTTACTGACCATCTTTTTCGCCACGCTTTAAAAGCGTGGCCATATTTGGTCTACTGTCACGCTTGAAAAGCGTGGCCAGATCTACCCTATCGCCACGCTTTTACAGCGTGGCCATATCTCCGCCTATCGCCACGCTTTATAAGCGTGGCCGTATTTCCCACCTATAGCCACGCTTTTACAAGTGGCAGTTTGTAAAAAAGCGTGGCAAACAAAAAGCGTGGCAATAGGCTGCAAAAAGCATGGCGATAGAGCAACCGCCACCATTTGATAGGTCACCCTTTCAAAAGCGTGGCGGTTGCTCAAAAAGCGTGGCGAAAAGCTATCGCCACGATTTTTTGAGCTTTTTGCCACGCTTTAAAAGCGTGGCAAAAAACGTGTTTTCTTGTAGTGTTTGGCTCACCAAGGTTGCTAACAACATTGCTGCAACGGAGGTGCAATGTTGCTGGCCAAAGTTGGCTCACCAACATTGCTCACCAACGTTCCAAAGCCTAACAAGCAACGTTGGTCGCCCAAGCATGGCTCCCCAACGTTGCACGCCAACGTCTTGATAAAATCTCAAGTTGGAGTTGGAAAAATTTGATGTGACGCGTATGCGTGGATGACGCGTATGCGAGAAAGTGGCAAATTAGCCAATCTCACGCACACATGGGCGACGCACACGCGTGATAAGACAAAAAAAATAGCTTTGACGCGTACGCGTGGGTGATGCGCACGCGTGACCAGGAGAATGTTGGTGCACCAACGTTGGGTACCAATATCAGTGGCGATGCCCAAAGTGGCTTATGCACCCAACGTTTGTGCAACCGTTAGTGCACAAACGTTGGTCACCAACGCCAGCATCAACTTTCATTCCAAATCGCACCCATGCAAGTGTGAACGTTAGTGAACTAATGCCACTGTCAACATGACAAAGAGCCACTCCTAACTTGCTTCAACTGAGGCCAAAGCCCACATCCAAAGACTTGAAGATTGTTTTGGAAAGTGGATAAATAGGATAGATTTTGTAGTTAGAAAAGAGGCTGGGAGGAAGGGACCCTAATTGGGAAACCCTGAATCATTTTCTTTGTACTTTCTTTTACTTTTCATGTACTTTCCTTTTTGTTTTGATTGAGCAATGATGAACTAAACCCCACATCATTAGGGGGAGGAGCTCTATTGTAATTCACATGATTGAATGAAATTCTTTTTCTTCTCAATCTGCTTGTTGTAGCTAAAGGATGACTTCTATGTTTATTGAGATCCATTCACTCCGGAAGGGGGTTTGCATCTATTGAATTTCTTTGTGAGCCTTGGAAGGGGATTTATTGAAATTAGAATTGAAGCTCTATCCTTCACAATTCTCTTGATCAACACCATTTGGAAGGAATTGAGATCTTGAGAATTTGTGTGGCTCATGGATAAGAGATAAGCACTTGACCTCTTCTCATTACAATTGGATCAAGGAATTGCCAAATTGATTGTGATTAGAGAGATTGGGTTGCCAAGAAATTGGGACTCAATCAAATACAATCCGCCATAGATCTACTTCATATAATTGAGAATGAAGTTGAGACCCATTTATTTATGATGGATTATAATATCTCCAATCCCTAATGAATCTTTCTCTTTGATATTCTTCACTTTAGTTTCATTGAATTTCCTTATTGCGTTGGTTTACTGCTTCCTTTGATTTTACGGCACCCAAAGCCCTTTACATTTCATGCAATTTAATTTCCATTGTCATTTACATTCTTGCCTTTAATTTCTTGCAATTTAAGATTCATCTCATTTAAGTTTCTTGCACTTTAAGCTTCTGCCCTTTTACTTTTCAGCATTTAATTTTCCAGTACTTGTGCCATTTAAGTTTCTGTCCTTTACTTTCCAGCATTTAAATTTCTCAGTCCTTTACATTTTGTGCTTTACTTTCTTGCAATTTATATTTTGTCCCATAAATTTCACCAAACTCTTTCAAATATTAGCTTGACTAGACTCATCACCCAACTAAAATTGCTTGATCCATGAATTCCTGTGGGATCGACCTCACTGTTGTGAGTCTTACTACTTGATCCGACCCGGTACACTTGCTGGTAGTTGTGGGGATGTGATTTTCCGTGTCATCAGTAACCCAAGGGTATAGTGCCTGGCACACTCTTGCAGCAAAAAAGGTTATTAATCATAATTGAATCCCAGGGTCATAATACCCTGCACACTATCGTACTTAACCCAAGGATATAGTGCGTGGCACACTCTCAACATTCAACAAGATCATCATTCCTTTTTGAGTCCTCAGCTCATTAAAAAGCATTATCAATTTCCATTAACATCCTTAAACATTCATATTTCTCAAGTTCATCATAAGCAATTCTATTTCTCAAAAATATCTTCAACCGTATACTTTACAACTCCACATTCACCAGTTCAACTAGAAATTACACAAACCTTCCAAACCTAGGTCACCGGCTCTAAACTCATAACTAAAAAATACCTTTTTTATCACTTTATTGTTTTCCCCTTGATCCAAGGACCTAAAACTAACAAAAAGATTTTAAACAAGTGTTACGGAAGTTTACAAGCTCGCTGGGAAGGTAAAATAGTTAAAAACAAAGTTTTCTTTGAAAAATAGGGCAGTGTGCGTTCGCATAGGGTTGTGCGTACACACGCCCAGGAGGATTTTCGTAAAGTGTGCGTATGCATAGAGGTGTGCATACGCACAGGAGCAAAAATTTCCAACTCTGATCATTCGCCCAATGCGTGTGAACGCCCTCAACAGAGTGCACCTTCTAACGTGTGCGTGCGCACAAGGCTGTGCGTGCGCATAGCTTGCAAAACTTCATTGGTTGTGTGCGCGCACAAAGCGTGCTAGCGCTCCCAACAACAACCATATCCCCATGTGTGCGTACGCACAAGAGTGTGCGTGTGCACAGTTTCAAAAATACACAGGGTGTGCGTGCGCACATAAACCGACAAAATTCAGATTTCGAATACGAACTTTCAACGATCATATCTTTCTCTACAAAATTCATATTTCTACAAAATTGATACCGCTTTCAAGCTCTTTGAATTATATTTATTTTGATACAAAAATCATTCAATTTTAAAAATCGTAGCTCAAGATATGATCTGTCAAAGTTAGCCCAAAACTCATTTTTACCAAAAACCTTAAAAACTCAAATTCACTAAATCTCTCAATTCAAAACCAAACTACTCACATTCCAAACAACACCAAAACAACACAAAGGTTCCTACCACTCATTTCTCAAAAATCAACCATTCAATCATCTATACCATTTAATACTCACCTCATCCAATTTTAAAATTCAACCTAAGTTCACATCAAATTTCCTCAACCACCATCTAATTTCCACACTAACCACAAGATCCAAAATCCAAAATCATCATCAACATATATCATCACACATCATAATCATCGATATCCTTCAATCCAAACCATCACAAACATTTGACATTAACTTATTACCATGAATTCTCATAATCCTCATTATTCATCAATATAACAAATCACCATTAATACTTATAAACACCAAGCATCAATTTATCATCATCCAAAATTCATAATCCACATCATTTATCAACAAAGTCAACACTCACCTTCAATTACCAACAACATCAACATTCATCATTAATCATCAACCATATCAACAAACCCTCATCAACAATAATAAATCACAACATTCATCATCAACCTTCATAGTCATTAAATACCAACAATTAACATCAAAAATCATATATTCCACATCCCAAAACTCTATATCATCATCACCACCATACAACTTATCTTCCAACATCAAAATCACATACAATTAAACTTACACCCAAACATCCAATCCTATCTTAAGGTCAACTAGCCTAAGGTTCACGAAACATTACATATTGCATAAAAGAAACCAAAACCATACCTTGGCTGATTCCCAATATGCTCAAACACCAAACTTGATTCCAATCAAGCTTCCATCAAGCTCCAAACTATCAAAGCCAAACCAAAAGCCACCACCAACTCTAAAAACTAGCTTCATACATACAACATAACCATACATTATCAACTAAAGCTCACACTACATTAACCTGCAAGGATATAGAGGTTTCTTAACTTATCCAATAGTGATTGGGGCAAAGCCCAACAATTACCCGCTACTAGAGATCACCTAAACAAGCAAAACCACAAAATCTACTCAAAACTATAACCCAAAAATGCAGAAATTCTAGGGCTGGAAACTGGAGCTTGAGACACGATATCTTACCATATTTGCTTACCAAGAAACAAAGAGCTTGATGAGAGGTTTGCGTGACCGCAAACAGCTCGTCCATCGAAGCTCCGTAGCTCAAGTTATGGCTCCCGGAAGGTGATGATGAATAGTACCACCACCTCCTCTCTCAATCTGTGTTTCTCTCTTTGTGGAGGGTGAAAATGAGCTGAGTTGGTCATTAACTCACTTATATGTTGAACCTTGGACCCGGTTTGTGCCCGGTCCAACCCGTTAGCATTTTAGGTCCGTTTGGCCCACTTTGGGCCAAAAACTAGAAAGATTAGTGCCTGACTTTCAATTCTAACTTATTTTTGTCCTTTCAAAATAATAAATCAATTTTCAAAATCTTATCTTCCAAAATACACAATACTGGACGGACTAGAGCCGGTACTACCGACCTAAGTGCCAGTACGCATTTTTACAAAAACCTTTTGAAAAGGATACATTTTTCAACTCAGAAAAATTCATTGAAACCAAATTTCACCTTTAAATTTTCAAATTATTATTTTATTAAAATAGTTATGCCGGTTCTTACAATCATAGGATTGAATTTTTTCTTCAGAAGACGAATCCTCAACAATGTGCTTTCTCTTTTTGGATTGCATCCTGGAAATCGAAAAATTATGAATCAGACAAACACAACAAAATTGCTGATAAAATACTCTCGAAAGCAATGCATACTTTTTGGGGGGAGTCTGAATTTTTTTCTTTGGTTTTTGTTTTGTAATTGGCAACGATTCTTCACTTATGAAATTAAATGAGAAATACTCTATTAATACATCAAATATTTAAAATAAACAGAAAAGAAAGCAATGATAATTTTAGAATCTTACTCATTATTGGATTCACTTTCACTTTCTGAAGTGGAATCCTCTAAGATCTGCTTCCTTTTTCTGGATTCCATTCTGGAAGAAAAACAATCATTAGTAAAAAACACCTTAAAAGTGACAAAATACACCCAAAAATATTACTTACTTTTTGACCATTCTGGTGGGCTGTTTCCTTCTTGGTTCCACTGAGTCCTCTTTAGACTCGGACTCAGAAGAAAAATCAAGTTCACTCTCCGATGGATCACTCTCGGATGAACTTGTCTTCTTCTTTTTTTTTTTGTTTTTTTCTTTCTTTTCTTTTTCTTTCAATTCCTTCAACTTCTTTTTTGTTTCTGCCTTCTTAACGAGGCCCTAAAATAGTAGAAACGTTAGTTTACCCGATCTAAATAATTAAAATACACCCAAACTAGAGAAGGTATTCTATTTGGTTACCATATGACCATCTATCTCTGCTCTCATTCTTGTAAACAGTGGCTCTCTATTCTAGTGGCTAACCCAGGGAGGTCCAGGGATTGCTTCTCCCTTCTTCTCTACGTATATTGATAGATGGAAATACACTATCATCAGGGTATAGAGGCAGCTGTCAATCAATTTTTTTCTTTTTCATACGGTAATTAGTTATGCCTTTGATGATGAAATTGAGCACAAGGGCTCCCAAATTGCCATCTGTTATTTTGTCCATCTAAAAAATTGGAGCTAGGTGCACAGGAGATACCTTGTCTATCGTCGTTGGCAACAAGAACGCCATCTAAATATAAAGGATGAAAATCCTCTTGAACATTAGGCGATCATGGTCACTCTCAACACCGATATTTATCATCTCATCGGTTAGATTCTTTAATGTCTTCCCTTGGAACCTTCTAAAAATCAGTTTGTTCTCCTCGAAAAGTTCCTTATAACTCACTTTATCAGGAAACAGATCTCCTATAAAAAAGAAAATAATTTACACTCCAAATCATTTGAAATATACCCAAATATCACTCATATACACCTAAATTTATTACTTATTATATGAGATCAGAATAAGATATCACAAAGAATATATTACAAAAAATTCAAGTATAGAGGTTGATGCATGGCAGAAATTAACCAATTTAGAGATTTCAATTAAGAGGACAGCGTTGCACGTATAGCTCTTAACTGGCTAAGATCTGCCTCACCAATTTAAAAAGGGTTGTCACAAATTTTAGAAATAAAATACTGGGAGTATGAGTCCCAGGTCGTCTCCCAACGAGTTGCATGAAAGAGTGCTGTTTTATTAACTAGGGGTTTTCAGGAAAAAAATTAAGTTTTGATAACGAGTAATTAAAATGATTAAAAATTAAAGTAATAAAAATAAACTAAGAATAATTATTGATACTCTAAATAAAAGGCCTTGACTGGGGGAATAATTAAATGGAATTTTTATCCTTGTTGGAATCTTCTCAAGTGTAGTGTAAAAAGGGTGTTGTTCTCACTCGGTTATCCCTTACTAAATAAGGAAAAGTATGGTGATTAAACTAACTCTTACCCTCAAATCCTAGTCCTCTCCCTTAGGGAGGTTTAGTGCTATTAGGTATGGAATTAGCTAACAACATCCAATTTCCCCAAGCACTTGAGAATTCCAACTCAAGTATCTCCTCTTAATCAACCCCCATGTTAAGTAGAAATTCTACTCCAATGACATGAAATTAATAATCATAAAAATATGAGAAGACATAATTAAATAAAATAGAATAGAGAATTAAAATTAATTAAAATAAAAATAACTCTATATATTAATAAATTCAAAACGCAACATAATTATATAAACAGAGTCAATGAGTAACTAATTGAAAGTAAGGGAGTAAGGAAACAAACTAAAGTAATGTCTTCAATGGAGGTAATGACTCTCAACATCTAAAAATCCAAGCAAAAACATAAACTATCAATGTAATGCAAATCTAAAAACTTAGATCTAAAACTGACGTAATCCTAATGTAATAAATCTGAATGTGTGTGGATGCGTGTTGAGTCTCAGCATGTTTCCTAGGTTTAGTCTGTGTTTCTGTGCCGAAAACTGGGTCAAAATGCGGCCCAAAATTGCCCCCAGCGTATTCTATTATTTTTGTAGATTGCGCAGGTCACGCGTACGCGTCATCCATGCGTTCGTGTCATTCAGCGATTTTCCTTGTCACGCGTTCGCGTCATTCGTGCAGACTCCAATCCACGCGTTTGCGTCAGGCACGCGTTCGCGTCGCTGCGAATTCTCCATTTCGCGCATTCGCGTGGGCCATGCACTCGCGTGATTGCTCGCTGGTCATCTCCTTAGTTTCTTGTGTTCCTTCCATTTTTGCAAGCCTCCTCTCTAATTTCCAAGTCATTCATGCCCTATGAAGCCTGAAACACTTAACACCCAGATCACTACATCGAATGGGCTAAAGGAGAATTAAAATACGCAATTAAAAGTCTCTAAGAAGCAAGTTTTCAACCATGGAGTGATTTTGGGAAGAAATTGTAAATACATGTTAATCATATGAATAAGTGGGTAAAGATTTGATAAAACCACACAATTAAACACAATATAAACCATAAAATAATGGTTTATCAACCGCCCCACACTTAAGCATTAGCATGTCCTCATGCTTAGTTGAAGGAGATAAAGTAAATGAGTAGGTGTTCTGGGGGTTACTTGAAACTGGAGGTCGATCTCCGATGAGATCTTCTGTACTGGTCGGAGATGGCGTGTCTGGCTGGCTGGTGGCGGCCGGAGCTGTTGTGTCCGACTTGTTGGACTTGCTACACTACTGATCCTTGGTCACCGGAGGGTGGGGGGTACCTGCAAGAGACTCCGATGCTTAAGTTAGCACGGGTATTAAGCAGGTTTTTAGTAGAATCAGAGTATGAGTTATACCTGGGTGCTCCAGTGTATTTATAGTGGTTGTAGAGTGACTTTTCTAGATAAGATAAGTTAGTTATCTTATCTTATCTTTATCTTTGAGGTTAGTTTATCCTTAAGGGAACCGCCCTTATCTCTATAGGCTTGGACGGCCTTTGGATTTGGGTCGTGTTCCTCTATTTGGGCCCCTTATTGGGCTTTCCTGTCGATTTGGCCGACCTCTTTGAGAAGAGGTCGGATAGCCTGACCTGAAGAGGTCGGTCGCTTTGTCGCCGATCATCCCGGGTCGGATAGCTCGACCCAGGGTATGAACAGTGCCCCTGCTCGAGCTCGGTCTTTCTTTTGGAGGTCGAGTCTTGGTTTTAGGACTTCGATCCTTCTCGGGTGAAGCCAAACTCGAGCATTTTGTCGACTTCCTCCTTTGTAGAACCTTTTTGAATGTAGAACGTTTTTCTCTAAAAGTGCGTGCTTTTCTATTAGCGCCTTGTTATGGGGAACGTGCAAGGGTTTAATGCCCCAATTAATTTGGCATTAATTGCCCCGTTTCCCTTAACTTCTTTATTTTTGAACTTTACACTCAGGAAACGGTTTCTCTTCTTCACTCTTTCTTCGTAACTTCTCCCTTTACTCTCCCGCTTTCTGTTTCTGGCTTTAAGTCCATAGCTCCTTCCTACGACGCTTGCTTTGTTGCTGTTTTCGTGGAAGAGGGGTGATTCTGGATTTCGCCTTCCGTTTTTCTGCTTTCTTTTGCAGCTTTTCTCCCATTTTCCAGGTTTGGTTCTTCTTCCTTCCTTCCTTTACGCCATTTATTTTGAGAAAGTTTTGATTTTGGCTGGAGAAAGTTTGGATCTTTTTGCCTTTGCTTATGCCTGATCGTGGTGTGTTCTGTAGTTTCTTTGCCTCTTTGCATGAGTTTTCGCTTTTCCTTTTGCTAGTGCTTTTGGTTTCGAAGCTTTGAGTGATAATTTTGTTTGATCCTAAAAAAGGAAGTATCTTTGACGCTTTCTACTTGTCGTGCTTCGATGTTTGGGGATGCATGCTTGTTCTTTACTGATAGACTGTAGGAAGATAGTGATTTTGATGACTTTCTGTGCTTTTTGCGTTTTGTCTTTCTGTAACAACCCTAGTTTTTGAAAATCAAATGAAATAGTTATTTGTGATTTATTTTATTTGTTGATAATTTTATTTTAAGAAAATTATTTTACTAAAGGTAATTAAATGGAGTTTCATGATAATTGGAGTTTAAATTAATTAGAATTTTTATATAATATTTATTAGATATTTGGTATGATTGAAATTATAATTTTGATAATTGAAAAATAAGAAGAATTGTATAATTTAATTTAAATAAATTCTATTTTGAACGAATTATGTAATTAATTTGAACTCTCAGAAATTATTTTATTAGAAATGATTAGATTGATATTTATAAATACTTTAAGTTTAAGTTAATTAATATTTGTGTACAATTTTTATTATAATTAGTTATTTTATAAATTGAAATTAAAGTTTTGGAGATAGAAAATTAATGAGAAGTTATATTATTTAATTTGAATAATTAATATTGAGTTTAAACTATATTTTATAGAAATATGATTAATATGTTCATTTTATAATGTAAATTAGAAATAATTGATTGAACTTAGCAATATGTTGATAAATAATGTTTCTAAATATTTTTAATAGAGTACATTTGATTTTAAAATTATTCTACCCTTCAATTTTATCAAAATACCTATTTATAGCTATCCTTTATTCTTTTATAAAATTCTAATTTCTAACCCTAAATCCCAAAATCCCCAAATTCATTCAGAATCCCTAATTTCCCTAATTTCTAACCCTAACAAATGCAGCCTGGTACGCGGAATCGTGATTACACTCTAATTATGTAAAATTCATTGCTCTTTCTTTTCCTGGAAATGGCGCCAAAAACATGATGCCAAGACCACGGTTCACAACTCCGTGTAACTGACCAGCAAATGCACTGGGTCGTCCAAGTAATACCTTACGTGAGTAAGGGTCGAATCCCACGGAGATTGTCGGTATGAAGCAAGCTATGGTCACCTTGTAAATCTCAGTCAGGCGGATATAAAGTAATAATGGAGTTTTCGAAAGTAATTAATAAAATAGGGATAGAAATACTTATGTAAATCACTGGTGAGAATTTCAGATAAGCGAATAGAGATGCTTTCGTTCCTCTGAACCTCTGCTTTCCTGCCATCTTCATCCAATCAGTCTTACTCCTTTCCATGGATGGCTTTGTGTAATGCATCCCATTGTCAATGGCTACTTTCGGTCATCTTTCGGGAAAATGATCCAATGTCCTGTCACGGCACGGCTAATCGTCTGGAGGCATCACCATTGTCAATGGTTGCATCCTATCCTCTCAGTGAATAATATGCTAACATGCTCTGTCACAGCATGGCTATTCATCTATCGGTTCTCGATCATGTCGGAATAGAATCCATTGATTCTTTTGCGTTTGTCACTAACGCCCCACAATCACGAGTTTGAAGCTCGTCACAGTCATTCAATCACCGAATCCTACTCGGAATACCATAGACAAGGTTTAGACTTTCCGGATTCTCTTGTTTCATTCATGAAACTCACAGTGGTCTTAGATAGATCAGAGACTAAGTTTCCTAAATTAGAAGCATTTTGTTCAGAGTTTTCTGTCTGTTGCTGAGTGGATGATGGAAAAGGTTTGTTATTGTTAAACCTGTTTCTTCCACCATTATTAAAGCCTTGTTGAGGCCTTTGATCCTTCCATGAGAGATTTGGATGATTTCTCCATGATGGATTATAGGTGTTTCCATAAGGTTCACCTAAGTAATTCACCTCTGCTATTGCAGGGTTTTCAGGATCATAAGCTTCTTCTGCATAAGAAGCCTCTTGAGTACTGTTGGATGTAGCTTGCATTCCATTCAGACTCTGAAAAATCATATTGACTTGCTGAGTCAATATTTTGTTTTGAGCCAATATGGCACTCAGAGTATCTACTTCAGGAACTCCCTTCTTCATAGGCGTCCCATTACTCACAGGATTCCTCTCAGAAGTGTACATGAACTGGTTATTAGCAACCATGTCAATGAGTTCTTCAGCTTCTGCAGGCATTTTCTTTAGGTGAATAGATCCACCTGCAGAGGTATCCAATGACATCTTTGATAGCTCAGATAAACCATCATAGAATATATCCAGGATGGTCCATTCTGAAAGCATGTCAGAAGGATACTTTTTGGTCAGCTGCTTGTATCTTTCCCAAGCTTCATAGAGGGATTCACCATCTTTTTGTTTGAAGGTTTGAACATCCACTCTAAGCTTGCTCAGCTTTTGAGGAGGAAAGAACTTGGCTAAGAAAGCCTTGACCAGCTTATCCCATGAGTTCAGGCTATCCTTAGGTTGAGAATCCAACCAGATTCTAGCTCTGTCTCTTACAGCAAATGGGAAAAGCATGATCCTGTAGACTTCAGGATCTACTCCATTAGTCTTAACAGTGTCACATATCTGCAAGAATTCAGTTAAGAACTGAAAAGGATCTTCAGATGGAAGTCCATGAAACTTGCAATTCTGCTGCATCAGAGAAACTAATTGAGTTTTCAGCTCAAAGTTATTTGCTCCAATGGCAGGAATGGAGATGCTTCTTCCATGTAAATTGGAATTAGGTGCAGTAAAGTCACCAAGCATTCTCCTTGCATTATTATTATTTTCAGCTGCCATCTCCTTTTCCTGTTTGATCATTTCTGACAGGTGCTTGCTGGTTTGTTGTAATTTAGCTTCTCTTAGTTTCCTCTTCAGAGTCCTTTCAGGTCCTGGATCTGCTTCAACAAGAATATTCTTGTTCTTGCTCCTGCTCATATGACAAAGAAGAGGGCACAAAAAATAATAATAATAGAGATCCTCTTTTTTTTTTTGAGTGAGGGAGAGATGTTAGTAGATGAATAAACAAATAGAAGGAGATGAGAGAGAAGAAAATTTTCGAAAATTATTTTTGAAAAAGAGTTAGTGATTTTCGAAAATAGTTTTTGAAAAAGGTTAGTAATTTTTCGAAAATTCAAAAATGAAATAATTAGTTAATAAAAAAAATTTTGAAAAAGAGGGAAGATATTTTCGAAAATTAGAGAGAGAGTTAGTTAGGTGGTTTTGAAAAAGATAAGAAACAAACAAAAAAGTTAGTTAGTTAGTTGAAACAAATTTTGAAAAGGCAAGAAGTTAGGAAGTTAGAAAAGATATTTTGAAATCATATTTTGAAAAAGATAAGATAAGAAGATATTTTTGAAAAGATATGATAGAAATTAGTTTTGAAAAAAATTTGATTTTTAAAATCACAATTAAAGACTTGATTCACAAGAAATCACAAGATATGATTCTAGAACTTAAAGTTTGAATCTTTCTTAACAAGCAAGTAACAAACTTGAAATTTTTGAATCAAAACATTAATTGTTATTGTTATTTTCAAAAATTATGAGATAAAATTAAGAAAAAGATTTTTGAAAAACATTTTTATAATTTTCGAAAATAATTAAGAAAAATAAAAAAGATTTGATTTTTGAAAAAGATTTTGAAAAAGATAAGATTTTCAAATTGAAAATTTGATTTGACTCATAAGAAACAACTTGATTTTAAAAATTTTTGAAAAAGTCAATCCAAATTTTCGAATTTGATGAGAGAAAAAGGGAAAGATATTTTTTTGATTTTTGAATTTTTAATGATGAGAGGGAGAAACATGAAAATTATGCAATGCATGAGAATTTTTAGATCAAAACATGTGATGCATGCAAGAATGCTATGAATGTCAAGATGAACACCAAGAACACTATGAAGATCATGATGAACATCAAGAACATATTTTTGAAAAATTTTTAATGCAAAGAAAACATGCAAGACACCAAACTTAGAATTCTTTAATGCTTAGACACTAAGAATTCAAGAATGTATATGAAAAACAAGAAAAGACACAAAACATGCAACTGCAAAGATCAAACAAGAAGACTTACCAAGAACAACTTGAAGATCATGAAGAACACTATGAATGCATGAAAATTTTCGAAAAATGCAAGATGCACATGCAATTGACACCAAACTTATAACATGACTCAAGACTCAAACAAGAAACACAAAAAATATTTTAGAATTTTATGATTTTATGAATTTTTTGTATTTTCTTTTAATTTTTTCGAAAATTATTGTGAAAAATAAAAATAAGGATTCCAAAATTTTAATATGAATTCCAGGAATCTTGCCATGTTAGTCTTAAAGCTCCAATCAAAGGGTCAGACATGGCTTAATAGCCAGCCAAGCTTTAATAAAAATATGAGTGTAATTCAGACATGACAAGCCTAACATGCCCTATCCAAAAGAATTGGACATGGCTCCATTGAGGTGATTAGTTGAAGACCAATCCCAAAGCAGTTTGGGTATGGCTTTACAGCCAGATAGGCTTCAACATGCTTCATGAAATACTAGAATTCATTCTTAAAAATTTTGAAGCCATAGAATAATTTATTTTTGAAAACATTTTTTTTTCGAAAATAGATGAGAAATTTTTGAAAGATTTTTTTGAAAAATTTTTTTGAAAACAAAACAAAAAGAAAATTACCTAATCTGAGCAACAAGATGAACCGTCAGTTGTCCAAACTCAAACAATCCCCGGCAACGGCGCCAAAAACTTGGTACGCGCAATCGTGATTACACTTTAATTATGTAAAATTCATTGCTCTTTCTTTTCCTGGAAATGGAGCCAAAAACATGATGCCAAGACCACGGTTCACAACTCCGTGTAATTGACCAGCAAGTGCACTGGGTCGTCCAAGTAATACCTTACGTGAGTAAGGGTCGAATCCCACGGAGATTGTCGGTATGAAGCAAGCTATGGTCACCTTATAAATCTCAGTCAGGCGGATATAAAGTAATAATGGAGTTTTCGAAAGTAATTAATAAAATAGGGATAGAAATACTTATGTAAATCACTGGTGAGAATTTCAGATAAGTGAATAGAGATGCTTTCGTTCCTCTGAACCTCTGCTTTCCTGCCATCTTCATCCAATCAGTCTTACTCCTTTCCATGGCTGGCTTTGTGTAATGCATCCTATTGTCAATGGCTACTTTCGGTCATCTCTCGGGAAAATGATCCAATGCCCTGTCACGGCACGGCTAATCGTCTAGAGGCATCACCATTGTCAATGGTTTCATCCTATCCTCTCAGTGAATAATATGCTAACATGCTCTGTCACAGCATGGCTATTCATCTGTCGGTTCTCGATCATGTCGGAATAGAATCCATTGATTCTTTTGCGTCTGTCACTAATGCCCCACAATCGCGAGTTTGAAGCTCGTCACAGTCATTCAATCACCGAATCTTACTCGGAATACCACAGACAAGGTTTAGACTTTCCGGATTCTCTTGAATGCCGCCATCATTCTAGCTTACACCACGAAGATTCTGACTAGGAGATCTAAGAGACACTCATTCAGTCTAATGTAGAACGGAAGTGGTTGTCAGGCATGCGTTCATGGGGAATGATGATGATTGTCACGTTCATCACATTCAGGTTGAAGTGTGAATGAATATCTTAGAAGCAAAATAAGATGAATTGAATAGAAAACAGTAGTACTTTGCATTAATCTTTGAGGAACAGCAGAGCTCCACACCTTAATCTATGGATTGTAGAAACTCTACCGTTGAAAATACATAAGTGAAGGTCCAGGCATGGCCGAGATGGCCAGCCCTCAATAGTGATCTAAGATAGCATATCACTGATCAAAGATGTCTAATACAATAGTAAAAGGTCCTATTTATAATAAACTAGCTACTAGGGTTTATATGAGTAAGTAATTGATGCATAAATTCACTTCTGGGGCCCACTTGGTGTGTGCTTGGGCTGAGCGTGATTGTTGCACGTGTAGAGGTCCTTCTTGGAGTTGAACGCCAGTATTTGTGCCAGTTTGGGCGTTCAACTCTGGTTTTGGATCCTTTTCTGGCGCTGGACGCTAGAATTGGGCAGAGAGCTGGCGTTGAACGCCAGTTTGCGTCGTCTATTCTTGGCCAAAGTATGCACTATTATATATTGCTGGAAAGCCCTGGATGTCTACTTTCCAACGCAATTGGAAGCGCGCCATTTCGAGTTCTGTAGCTCCAGAAAATCTACTTTGAGTGCAGGGAGGTCAGAATCCAACAGCATCAGCAGTCCTTGTTCAACCTCTGAATCTGATTTTTGCTCAAGTCCCTCAATTTCAGCCAGAAAATACCTGAAATCACAGAAAAACACACAAACTCATAGTAAAGTCCAGAAATGTGAATTTAACATAAAAACTAATGAAAACATCCCTAAAAGTAACTAGATCCTACTAAAAACATACTAAAAATAATGCCAAAAAGCGTATAAATTATCCGCTCATCACAGCCTCACCCTCCCCCTTCAACGTAACAAACACACACGAACTCACCCTCTCTCCCTTAGCTTCACCGCGGCACACAGACACTCAGAACACTACACCCACTCAGCCCACACTCCTTCCGTCACACACCCACACACTGTGAATGGAGTTACATTGCGTTCAGCCCGCCGCCACTGCGCCGTCCTTGTCGCAGCCACTCCCGCCAGAACTCATGCCACCGATTTGTCACTCGAGGAGCCGCCATTTTTGCTCGTCGTTTCTCCCCAGAGTCGTTGCCGTCGAGGGCCAGCAGAGGAAGAGAGAACGACAGCGATCCAGGTTCACCAGCGAGGAGAGGGGCTGTGTGGCACGTCACCGTTGCGACCCATTTCACGACCATCACGGCGAGGCCTCTGTTGCCGTTGTCCCAACGTCGCCGTTCGTGCCCCTTTGTCGCCATCGCTGTTCCACCCAGCTTCGCCAGTGTTGAGGTCAGCCACTCCACTACCAACGTTGAGCCTTGTTTGGGGCTGGTGCTTCTCTTGGAGGTTGGGAGGAAAGGTGGCAGAACCGCTAAGTAGAGGGGCCACTGTGGTCTGTCATTGATCTGCACGCCGCCTCTGCCGTCAGAGACCACCGTTAGAATCGCTGTCGTTTTGGTAAGCTTGCCCTGTTTCTGGTTCCTCCTAGTTCTGCCAATTCAATTTTACTTTGAAGCTTGTCCTTGAAACTGTTTGTATTGTATAAAGAGATTATTTTAAATTATCTTGTCACCGCTGTTACTGGAGGTAGCTGCCGGCTCTATTTGAAGACTGCTGGTAAGTCACCACCGAAGCTAAGAACCGGTGTTGGGATTCGATAGAGCACCGCTGCTGCTGTGAATTCGTAATATTTGGTTTACCGCGATTAAAATCTTCAATTATGGCTAATTGAGGTAGGGGATTTAACATTTTTAATTTTAGAATGCCTATAAAGTTATTCGGATAATTGCAAATAGTTAATAATGTTTAAGGGTTCATTAGTTGACGTGAATTGTTTGAAATTTGTTTGAGAATAGTTAATTGAAGTGATTATCCTGATTTATTATTAGAATTGAATGTGGTTGTGATTATGCTGAATTGTAATTGAAATTAGATGTGGTTGTGAAATGCATTTCAAATTATTGATTTTTGGCAATGAATTGTTTGAGATTCTGATCCTGAATGAATTACTTTGAATTGTTTGATATTGAATTAGAAATTTAATATATTGGAATGGCTGTAAAATGGATTTGTGACAGGTTGGAATTGGTTAAAATGTAGCTGCAAATGGTGATTCAGTTAATTTTACTTATTAAATTGAAATGTGTTGAGCGGATTATTGAAAAGCTGGTGTATGGATAATTGATAATTGAGTTTAGATTATGACTGTGATTGTAACCGCTTTTGTTGTTGTGAGTGAATAACTAATGAGATTGATTTTGGTTGGAGATTGTGATTCTTATTGGTTTCAGATTGTTTTGTAATTGCTAAAAATCCTGACATTATTTGAGTATGCTAAATTGGTTGAGTTGTGGCTGTATTCTGATTATTGAGAATAACTGCTTGTTGTTAATTTTAGATATTTGATGTATTGGGATGGCTATGAAACTGATTTCGGATTGGTTGAAAATGGTTTTGATGATTGTTAATGTTAATTCATGACTAATTAGAATTAAGTTTGAGAACCATTAAAAGATTGAAGTTTGTTTATTAAATTATTTTCTTGAAATCTGATTTTTATACTAAAATAGTAACGTTGATAATAAATTAACAACTTAAAAACATGGAAGGCTGATTCTTGTAATACTAGTTTATTGAGTTTAATTTTGAAAGAATCCTATGATAAGTGAAAGTTAGTTACGAATTGATGAGGTGAAAGTTGAATTGATGGGTTATGACCGAACTGTTGGCTATTGTAAATTGTGAATTTTTTGACTGATTTGAGAACCTCTTATTTGGTAATTGTTGAGGAAAGGGGGAGACTTGTTGAGAAAGAGGGAACCCGTAAGGATGGCTAAGTCCGAGTTTTAGGGGAGGTGCTGTCGAAATTTTATAAAATTTGAGGTTTTATTTGAGAAGTTATTTTGGAAGATTTGGATTTGAAAAATGATTATTTAAGTTTTATTTGATTACTTCTAATGAGAGGTTATATTTTGAAAGGTGTTTAATGAAATTAAAATAAATGATTTTCTTGAGTCTTTTGATAGAGGACTAAACTGAAAAATAGTTTTAAAGTTGGCTTGACTCAAGGTTGCTAAAGCAGAGATTATGAACTGAATTGATGATTGAGATTTTTGCGAATGAATGCTTGAGAAAGTTAAGAAAGGTTTAAGAAAATATGTTAAGGATTCAAAGGGAAAAGAGAATGGGGAACTGATATATGGATTGTTGAGTTTTAGAAAGGAAAATGAAAAGTGATAAAACACGGGAAAACCCCATGAACTGTTAGTTGTTTAACTACGGGGAAAACCCATGAATTGATAATTGGTAAAATTCGGGAAGTATCCACGAACTGAATGATCATTGATCTCGGGGAAACCTATAAATTGTTATTTGTTTTATATGCGAAAAAACCCACGGACTGATAATCATTGATTACGGGAATAACCCATGAATTGTTGTATGTTGATCTCGGGTATAACCCACGAACTGAAGATCGCTATGTTATTGTGTATTGATCTCGGAGAATAATCCACGAACTGAAGACCTCTGTTTTGTTTGTGAATTGATCTCGGGGATGCCCACGAACTGAGGATCACTGTTTCCCCTTGTGCGTATATTATGGGGTCGGGCTTTGCACCGACTGCTGGTAGTCACGAAGGAGTGGTGTTCTTACCACCGACACATATGCACTAAGGACACAAAGGGAAGCCATATCTGGGACTTGTTCCTAGGTAATGTCGGGCTGCAGGGTGTAAACTGACACGTGAGCTCATGGCCTGCTTAGGGCAGACATGCATCATATTGGTTGTGCATTTACATTTGGTTGTGTTTGCTTATATTACTTTTCTGTGATTGTGTTGTTTGTTTTATTGTGATTTGTTTGTGTGTTTAATTGAGTTTCTTTCTTGTGCTAGTAGTCTGTGAATGTATAGAGATGATTGATAACTGTTTGTTGTGACTGAGAATCAATTATGTGGTTGAAAGATATTTGATATGTCAAATTTTGTGATTGAGATCTGTTTTGGGTTTAGGAATCTAAAGAAAGTAACTATTTATCTAAAGTAAGATTAAAAAGTATTTCAAAGGGTTGACAAAGAATGTTTATTAAGCAAAGTTAATTATTTGCATGTTAATCATTACTTTTACGGCATTTCCATTCCCTACTGAGAACGTGTGGTTTGTTCTCACCCCAAAATCTTCCACCCTTTCAGTGACACAGGTTCGAAGACACAGTTTGAAGCTGCGGGCGATTATAGAACTTATTTATGAGTTAAGTTTATGACTTGAGTTTCTTTCATAGAATTCCCTCGCCCTTACTGCTTAAGGTTTTTATTTTATGCAGAGGGATAGGAGTTGTACCTGAATTTTATTTAAATTCTTTTGTATAATATTACTATTATTAATAATTATATGATTATTATTACTTGGTGATGTTTGCTATATGATTTTAATTAATAAAAACAAAAATTTCTGGTATTTTTACTAAAATTGAATCGCGATATCGAACTAAAGGCTTAATAGTAAATAGTTAATAAGGAAAACAGGTCAGTAACGCCTTACTTTCGGTACGATCATGACGTTCTGGAAGTTGGGTCGTTACAATATGGTATCAGAGCAGTTCGTTCCTGTTAGAGCCTTGGGAATGGACTGACTATGCTTCATTGCATACTCTGAGTGTCTGTCATGCTTAGTGACTTGTTCTGATAACAAGAGTTTGTGTTTTATTTGTATGACTGTCTGATGATTAACACTGTTGGTTTACCATTGCATGCCTCATGGTATTAGGTCTGGCCAACTTAATACTAATGATTTATGTATATGGGAACACTAATGGGTTATCATAGACAAAATAGAAGTTATAGGTGATGCAATTCACGGGGTTTGGGAGCGTTAGAAGTTATAAAGTTAGCTTCGTTTTGACCTGTAATCTTTATTTGTGCCACATGAACTCGTGCCATCTTTTTCTTCGTTGCTTTCGTTGGAATTTCCTTCTTAGAATGTGATTTGATTGTTTCCCAACCATACCTTGTCATTCTTGTATACCTTTGCTTGCCTATAAATCTGATTTCTTACGTAACTCTTTGAATATTCATCCTTGATAATGCCTATGTTTCTGTTCATATATTCTATTTTCTTTGATTTCAGTTTGAACTTATTTTATTTTAGCAATTTTCGAGGGCGAAAATTTTTCTAAGGTGGGTAGAATGTAACAACCCTAGTTTTTGAAAATCAAATAAAATAGTTATTTGTGATTTATTTTATTTGTTGATAATTTTATTTTAAGAAAATTATTTTACTAAAGGTAATTAAATGGAGTTTCATGATAATTGGAGTTTAAATTAATTAGAATTTTTATATAATCTTTATTAGATATTTGGTATGATTGAAATTATAATTTTGATAATTGAAAAATAAGAAGAATTGTATAATTTAATTTAAATAAATTCTATTTTGAACGAATTATGTTATTAATTTGAACTCTCAGAAATTATTTTATTAGAAATGATTAGATTGATATTTATAAATACTTTAAGTTTAAGTCAGTTAATATTTGTGTACAATTTTTATTATAATTAGTTATTTTATAAATTGAAATTAAAGTTTTGGAGATAGAAAATTAATGAGAAGTTATATTATTTAATTTGAATAATTAATATTGAGTTTAAACTATATTTTATAGAAATATGATTAATATGTTCATTTTATAATGTAAATTAGAAATAATTGATTGAACTTAGCAATATATTGATAAATAATATTTCTAAATATTTTTAATAGAGTACATTTGATTTTAAAATTATTCTACCCTTCAATTTTATCAAAGTATCTATTCATAGCTATCCTTTATTCTTTTATAAAATTCTAATTTCTAACCCTAAATCCCAAAATCCCCAAATTCATTCAGAATCCCTAATTTCCCTAATTTCTAACCCTAACAGATGCAGCCTCACCCTCCCCCTTCAACATAACAAACACACGCGAACTCACCCTCTCTCCCTTAGCTTCACCGCAGCACACACACACTCAGAACACTACAGCCACTCAGCTCACACTCCTTCCGTCACACACCCACACACTGTGAACGGAGTTACATTGCGTTCAGCCCGCCGCTACTACGCCGTCCTTGTCGCAGCTACTCCCGCCAGAACTCATGCCGCCGATTTGTCACTCGAGGAGCCGCCATTTTTGCTCGTCGTTTCCCCCCAGAGTCGTCGCCGTCGAGGGCCAGCAGAGGAAGAGAGAACGACTGTGAGCCAGGTTCACCAGCGAGGAGAGGGGCTGTGTGGCACGTCACCATTGCAACCCATTTCACGACCATCACGGCGAGGGCTTTGTTGCCGTCGTCCCAACGTCGCCGTTCGTGCCCCTTTGTCGCCGTCGCTGTTCCGCTGGGTGTCGCCAGTGTTGAGGTCAGCCACTCCACTACCACCGTCGAGCCTTGTTTGGGGCTGGTGCTTCTCTTGGAGGTTGGGAGGAAAGGAGGCAGAACCGCTGAGTAGAGGGACCACTATGGTCTACCGTCGATCTGCACGCCGCCTTTGCCGTCAGAAACCACCGTTAGAATCGCTGCCGTTTTGGTAAGCTTGCCCTATTTCTGGTTCCTCCTAGTTCTGCCAATTCAATTTTACTTTGAAGCTTGTCCTTGAAACTATTTGTATTGTATAAAGAGATTATTGTAAATTATCTTGTCGCCGCTATTACTGGAGGTAGCTTCCGGCTCTATTTGGAGACTGCTGCTAAGTCACCACCGAAGCTAAGAACAGGTGCTGGGATTCGATGGAGCACCGCTGCTACTGTGAATTCGTAATATTTGGTATACCACATTTAAATTCTTCAATTACGGCTAATTGAGGTAGGGGATTTAACGTTTTTATTTTTAGAATGCCTATAAAGTTATTCGGATAATTGCAAATAGTTAATAATGTTTAAGGGTTCATTAGTTGACGTGAATTGTTTGAAATTTGTTTGAGAATAGTTAGTTGGAGTGATTATTCTGATTTATTATTTGAATTGAATGTGGTTGTGATTATGCTGAATTGTAATTGAAATTAGATGTGGTTGTGAAATGCATTTCAAATTATTGATTTTTGGTAATGAATTGGCTGAGATTCTGATCCTGAATGAATTACTTTGAATTGTTTGATATTGAATTAGAAATTTAATATATTGGAATGGCTGTAAAATGGATTTGTGACAAGTTAGAATTGGTTGAAATGTAGCTGCAAATGGTGATTTAGTTAATTTTACTTATTAAATTGAAATGTGCTGAGCGGATTATTGAAAAGCTGGTGTATGGATAATTGATAATTGAGTTTAGATTATGACTGTGATTGTAACCGGTTTTATTGTTGTGAGTGAATAACTAATGAGATTGATTTTGGTTGGAGATTGTGATTCTTATTGGTTTCAGATTGTTTTGTAATTGCTGAAAATCCTGAAATTATTTGAGTATGCTAAATTGGTTGAGTTGTGGCTGTATTCTGATTATTGAGAATAACTGCTTGTTGTTAATTTTAGATATTTGATGTATTGGGATGGCTATGAAACTGATTTGGGATTGGTTGAAAATGGTTTTGATGATTGTTAATGTTAATTCATGACTAATTAGAATTAAGTTTGAGAACCATTAAAAGATTGAAGTTTGTTTATTAAATTATTTTCTTGAAATCTGATTTTTATACTAAAATAGTAACGTTGATAATAAATTAACAACTTAAAAACATGGAAGGCTGATTCTTGGAATACTAGTTTATTGAGTTTAATTTTGAAAGAATCCTATGATAAGTGAAAGTTAGTTACGAATTGATGAGGTGAAAGTTGAATTGATGGGTTATGTGGGAATTGTGGGTTATGACCAAACTGTTGGCTATTGTAAATTGTGAATTTTCTGACTGATTTGAGAACCTCTTATTTGGTAATTGTTGAGGAAAGGGGGAGACTTGTTGAGAAAGAGGGAACCCATAAGGGTGGCTAAGTCCGAGTTTTAGGGGAGGTGCTGCCGAAATTTTATAAAATTTGAGGTTTTATTTGAGAAGTTATTTTAGAAGATTTGGATTTGAAAAATGATTATTTAAGTTTTATTTGATTACTTCTAATGAGAGGTTATGTTTTGAAAGGTGTTTAATGAAATTAAAATAAATGATTTTCTTGAGTCTTTTGATAGAGGACTAAACTGAAAAATAGTTTTAAAGTTGGCTTGACTCAAGGTTGCTAAAGCAGAGATTATGAACTGAATTGATGATTGAGATTTTTGCGAACGAATGCTTGAGAAAGTTAAGAAAGGTTTAAAAAAATATGTTAAGGATTCAAAGGGAAAAGAGAATGGGGAACTGATATATGGATTGCTGAGTTTTAGAAAGGAAAATGAAAAGTGATAAAATACGGGAAAACCCCACGAACTGTTAGTTGTTTAACTACGGGGAAAACCCATGAATTGATAATTGGTAAAATTCGAGAAGTACCCACGAACTGAATGATCATTGATCTCGGGGAAACCTATAAATTGTTATTTATTTTATATGCGAAAAAAACCCATGGACTGATAATCATTGATTACGGGAATAACCCATGAATTGTTGTATGTTGATCTCGGGTATAACCCACGAACTAAAGATCGCTATGTTATTGTGTATTGATCTCGGGGAATAATCCACGAACTGAAGACCTCTGTTTTGTTTGTGAATTGATCTCGGGGACGCCCACGAACTGAGGATCACTGTTTCCCCTTGTGAATTGAAGTCCTCTCCTTTGCGCCGACTGCCAGTAGTCACGAAGGAGTGGTGTTCTTACCACCGACACATATGCACTAAGGACACAAAGGGAAGCCATATCTGGGACTTGTTCCTAGGTAATGTCGGGCTGCAGGGTGTAAACCGACATGTGAGCTCATGGCCTGCTTAGGGCAGACATGCATCATATTGGTTGTGCATTTGCATTTGGTTGTGTTTGCTTATATTACTTCTCTGTGATTTTGTTGTTTGTTTTATTGTGATTTGTTTGTGTGTTTAATTCAGTTTCTTACTTGTGCTAGTAGTCTGTGAATGTATAGAGATGATTGATAACTGTTCGTTGTGACTGAGAATCAATTATGTGGCTGAAAGATATTTAATATGTCAAATTTTGTGATTGAGATCTGTTTTAGGTTTAGGAATCTAAAGAAAGTAACTATTTATCTAAAGTAAGATTAAAAAGTATTTCAAAGGGTTGATAAAGAATGTTTATTAAGCAAAGTTAATTATTTGCATGTTAATAATTACTTTTACGGTATTCCCGTTCCCTACTGAGAACGTGTGGTTTGTTCTCACCCAAAAATCTTCCACCCTTTCAGTGACACAGGTTCGAAGACACAGTTTGAAGCTGCGGGCGATTATAGAACTTATTTATGAGTTAAGTTTATGACTTGAGTTTCTTTCATAGAATTCCCTCGCCCTTACTGCTTAAGGTTTTTATTTTATGCAGAGGGATAGGAGTTGTACCTGAATTTTATTTAAATTCTTTTGTATAATATTACTATTATTAATAATTATGTGATTATTATTACTTGGTGATGTTTGCTATATGATTTTAATTAATAAAAACAAAAATTTCTGGTATTTTTACTAAAATTGAATCGCGATATCGAACTAAAGGCTTAATAGTAAATAGTTAATAAGGAAAATAGGTCAGTAACGCCTTACTTTCGGTACGATCATGACGTTCTAGAAGTTGGGTCGTTACACTTTCTCCTATGAAAATGCTCGCTGTTTGAGGTCTTCTATTCTTATTTGAGAGATGCTGGAATGTAAGCGGTAGTTTTTTCCTGAAACGGTGCTTTGTTACTGCCTCCAAAGGATGCCCCAGGACTTTGGTTTGAGTCTTGGGGTTTTCTTTTCCTTTTTGTTCTTCTGTATCATATTTAGTCGAGTTGTTTCACCCTTTGTCCGAGATGCTTTTTAATAATCCATTCTTCTTTTCTTATTGTAGGATTAGTTAGTCTCATGTCTTCTCGCAATAACGTTGTAAAGATGTCTTCCCAGGTTCTTGAGGGCATGGCCGTTTGGGTGGACTCAATGGTTCTTATGTGTGTCTCTTTGGTTGATTCCGAGTTTTGTGCACAGCTTAGGCAGTTTCATAGGGTCTGTAGTAGTGCAGGTGATGAAAAGAATCATGAACTTGTCCCTCCCTCTTCTGAAGAGAGAGTTTGTTTCTCTACTCGGGTTGTTAGAGATCGCCCTTATTTCTATGCTTATGACTTCTTCTTTGGTCAGCTGGGTATCACCCTCCTTTTTACTGAATTTGAGACCAACTTGTTATTGTCCTGTAATGTTGCTCCCTCTCAACTTCACCCTAATTCTTGGGGTTTCATGAAAATTTTTCAAGTGTTGTGTGTTGGTTTCGGTATTCCTGCCTCGCAATCTCTCTTCTTCTATCAATTTTGTTTTGACGAAGCCTGGAGTAGTAAAAAAGAAGGCAGCTTGGGTCTCCTTTTGATCTTCCCAGGGGAAGAAGGTCTTCTCCATGTTTGACAAATCGTTTCGCAATTTTAAAAATTACTTTTTCAAGGTCCGAGCTGTTGATGGAGCTCAGCCCTTTTTTCTGGATGAAAATGATGAGCCCGCCTTTCCCTTGGAATGGCAAAAGGATGTGAGAGTATCCAGATACACGTGGGAGATGTTAGATGAAACTGAGCGAGCTTTTGTGACCGTCTTGGAAGAACACTGGGGTCAACCTCCCCATCTTGATACAAAAAAATTTTTAACCAATCTTTCTCTTCTTCAAACCGAGCTGGGTATTTTGCGTTCCTGATTTTCTCCTTATTATCTGTTTATATTGCTTGTAAATGCCATTCCAACTTGCAGCTTAATTTCTTACTGTTGTGTTTTATTTGCAGAGGCAATGAAGAATAATGAATCCATGAAGGCTTTTAAAAGAGCACAGAAGGCGACTGCTACTAAAAACATCTCGGTCAAGGCGGCCACTCCCCGAGTTCTCCTGGGGTGAGGAAGGTGATCCCCACTCCCCGAGTTCGTCTGGCTGACCCTCCACCAACTTTTGCCACTCCTTCTGGCGCTCCTCCCAACAAGAAACAAAAAACGGCTGAGCCTTTCAACTTTGATGCTCTCGACTTCAATGCGATCAAATTCGTGGATCAGCAAATCGGTCCCTACGGTGCTCTTCCTATGGACGATGTGTTTATCCTTCGCCATCTGGAATTTATGGCTTAAAACAGTGTAAAAATGGCGTATATGGGGCTACTTTATACCGAACTGCTCAGAATATTCCTCTCCATGCCACCAAAGAGTTTTTGGAGGAGGCGAAACAGGAGTTTGACCGGATGAAGGGCCTTAAAGAGGAGCTTGAGGTAAAGGTTGCCAAGTTGGAGAAGGATTTGGAGAACGAGAAGGCGAATTCTCTTGCTTTGGCAGCTTCTGTGCGGCTGGCCAAGGACACGGCACTGATGCATAAGGATAGCTACGTTACATCTTATCGGGAGGTAATGCGTCTGAGGGGGGAGCTGGAGAGTGCCCGGGAAGATTACTCTGAGCTTCAGGGTCATCTCGTTGGCAGTGTGACTGCTGCTTATGAGAACCTGAAGGAACAAGTTCGGGTTATTGCTCCCGAGGCCGACCTTACCCTCTTCAGCCTGGATAACGTTGTCAGGGATGGCAAGATTGTCCCTGATGACGAGGATGATGATGTTGAACCTACCCCTGTGTCCTCTGCCAAAGTGTTGACTTCTTCAGCTCCTCCGGTTGTAGCCGATCCGGATTGCCAGATTCTGAACCGGGAGGATGGAACTGTGGATGTTGTGCCTATTCAGACTCGCCCTCCTTCTCCCCCTAATAATGCTGCCAAGAAGGCTCCCGATGTTTGCTGATTTCTCTCTGAACATTTGTGTAGCTGGCCCGGCTTGTGGGCTTTTAAACTCTTTATTGTTTTGTTAACTACTGGTTTTCTCGCTTTTGCTTGTATCTTTATCACTTTCATAACCGATTTCTTTACGTTAGTCCTCTTTCCAGTTATTTTTGTAGTCTTCTTTTTTGAATCTTTGCCAGATCTCTTTTTAAGGACTACTTTTATAACTTGGTTTTTGTAGGAGGCCGACCTCTTTACGTCGTTCTCTTCTAAGTTATTTTTGTAATCCTCTTTCTTGGACCTTTGTCAGGTCTCTTTCAGGGATTACTTTTATAACTTGTTTTGTAGGAGGCCGACTTCTTTACGTCGTCCTCTTCTAAGTTATTTTTATAATCCTCTTTCTTGGACCTTTGTCAGGTCTCTTTCAGGGATTACTTTTATAAATTGTTTTGTAGGAGGCCGACTTCTTTACGTCGTCCTCTTCTAAGTTATTTTTGTAATCCTCTTTCTTGGAGCTTTGTCATGTTTCTTTCAGGGATTACTTTTATAACTTGTTTTGTAGGAGGCCGACTTCTTTATGTCGTCCTCTTCTAAGTTATTTTTTTAATCCTCTTTCTTGGACCTTTGTCTGGTCTCTTTCAGGGATTTTTATAACTTGTTTTGTAGGAGGCCGACTTCTTTACGTCGTCCTCTTCTAAGTTATTCTTGTAATCCTCTTTCTTGGACCTTTGTCAGGTCTCTTTCAGGGATTACTTCTATAACTTTTTCATTTTGGGCTAACTTTGTTATGTCGGGCCCTTCTAAGTTAAAGTAATCCTCTTTAATAGGGTTGGCCAGACCTCTTTCCAGGGTTTACTTGTAACTTGGGTTGACTTGGTCTGACTTCTTTACGTCGGCCAGTCTTTAAGTTATTATTTAGCAATCCATAAGACCTCGTCAGGTTCTTTTTCGGATCACTTTCGATAACTTCTTACATTATTCTGTGTTCATCTTTGCCGATTTGTAGAAGGTGGTTGCTATCTTTAGATCGTCTTTTAGGTGAATCGCGTTTTCACCTTTATCGGACGATTGTCTTTATCGTGATCGTGCAATGAAGTTGCTTTTCACTTTATGCCGATCTGTTGCTTTATAATCAGACGATGAATGCTTCAGATTAATGCGTCTTGAAAACTTGTAGAATATCTAAAATATATTTTATTTAAAGGAAAGTGCAAATATATACATGTGGGAATTTTTCATCCCTTTAAGTCGGATAGTGTCTGAGTCTCAACTTGGTGCCTCATTAAAAAACCCTTT
>NC_029791.2:56478913-56493819 GCF_000816755.2 Arachis ipaensis
TTGTAGTACCTTCTTAGGTTGCAGGCGTGCCATGATCTGGGAAGCTCTCGTCCATCGAGTTCGGACAGTCTGTAGTAGCCCTTCCCAAGTACTTCTACGACTCGGTAGGGTCCTTTCCAGTTTGCTGCCAACTTTCCTTCTCCTGGTCGAGTTGTTTCAATATCATTTCGGATTAGGATGAGATCATTTTTTGCGAAACTTCTCGGCACTACCCTTTGATTATATCTGGAAGCCATTCGACGTTTTAGTGCTTCTTCCCTGATCCGAGCTCTTTCTTGGATTTCAGGTAGTAGTTCGAGCTCTTCCCTTTGATGTTGGGAATTTGCTCCCTCATTGTAATGAACCACTCTAGGCGATCCTTCCTCAATCTCTAATGGAATCATTGCCTCTATTCCGTATGCTAACCGAAAGTGGGATTCCTTTGTGGTGGAGTGTGGCGTCGTTCGATACGCCCATAGAACTTGTGCAAGCTCTTCTGCCCAAGCTCCCTTTGCGTCTTGTAATCTCCGTTTTAACCCGGCCAATATGACTTTGTTGGCAGCTTCAGCCTGTCCATTGGCTTGCGGATGTTCCATGGAGGTGTACTGGTGCTTTATGTTTAAGTCGGCTACTAACTTTCTGAAGCCTGCATCTGTGAATTGAGTGCCATTGTCTGTGGTGATGGAGTGTGGAACTCCGAACCTTGTGACAATGTTTCTATATAGGAATTTCCAGATTCTTTGAGCAGTGGCGTTGGCTAGGGGCTCTGCCTCAATCCACTTTGTGAAATAGTCTACCCCTACTATGAGGAATTTAACTTGTCCTGATCCATGGGGGAAGGGTCCGAGAAGATCAAGTCCCCACTTTGCAAACGGCCAAGGCGAAGTTACACTGATGAGCTCTTCTGGCGGGGCGATGTGAAAGTTGGCATGTTTCTGACATGGTGGGCATGTCTTTACAAATTTTGTAGCTTCTTTCTGTAGAGTTGGCCAATAAAATTCCGCTCGGAGTACTTTTTTGGCGAGATCTCGTGCTTCGAGATGATTGCCGTAAATTCCGCCGTGTACTTCTTCTAGCACTTCCTTAGTGTTGTTGGTCGGCACACATTTTAGTAATGGTATTGAGATCCCTCTTTTGTACAGGATGTTGTTTATGGTAGTGTAGTACTGTGCCTCCCTTTTTAACCTCTTTGCCTCATTTTCTTCTGCGGGGAGTGTTTCTGTTTTGAGGTAGTTAATTATAGGGGTCATCCATCCTTGGTCCTGACTTGTTACGGCTAGGACTTTTTCCTCTTCTGAGATTGACGGGTTCTGTAGCATTTCCTGGATGAGGCTTCTATTGTTGCCTCCTGGTTCGGTGCTGGCTAGTTTCGAGAGTGCGTCAGCTCGGGTATTTTGTTCATGGGGTATGTCGCGGATCTTATATTCCCCGAGTTGTCCGAGCTGTTCTTTGGTTTTATCCAAATACTTTTTCATGGTAGGATCTTTGGCTTGGTAGCTCCCTGTTATCTGTGAGGTGACTACTTGTGAATCGCTGTAAATGTTGAGTTTTTGAGCTCCAACCTCTTTAGTCAGCTTCAAACCAGCTAATAAGGCTTCATATTCCGCCTGATTATTTGAGGCCGGGAACCCGAATTTAAGGGAGAGCTCAACTTGGGTTCCTTGGTTGCTTTCTATTATCACACCTGCACCACTTCCAGTCTTATTTGAAGAACCGTCCACATAGAGATTCCATTCTGTGGGGATTTTCGGGGCATCTGTGAATTCTGCGATGAAGTCGGCCAGATATTGTGATTTGATGGCCGTTCGAGCTTCATATTGGAGGTCAAACTCAGATAACTCGACTGCCCATTGTAAAATTCTGCCTGCTAAATTTGTTTTCTGCAATATTCCTTTTATGGGTTGGTTAGTTTGAACCTTAATTGTGTGAGCCTGGAAGTACGGGCGAAGTCGTCGAAATGTTAGAACGAGAGTATAGGCAAACTTTTCTATTTTCTGATAGTTCAACTCGGATCCCTGTAGCGCTTTACTAATGAAGTAGACGGGTTGTTGCCCACTTTCGTCTTCTCTGACTAGTGCTGAGGCTATTGCCTGGCTTTCTACTGCGAGATATAATATGAGCGGTTCTCCTTTTCGTGGCCGAGATAGGATAGGTGGCCGTCCTAAGAAATCCTTGAAGTCTTGGAAGGCTTGTTCACATTCTGTTGTCCATTTGAACTGCTTTCCCTTTCTTAAAGTAGCATAGAAGGGGGGAGATCTTATCGCTGATTCTGCTAAGAACCTGGATAGGGTGGCCAATCTCCCGTTGAGTTGCTGTACTTCTTTGACACAGGTTGGGCTTTTCATGTTGAGTATGGCTTGATATTTATCCGGATTTGCTTCAATTCCTCTTTGTGTGAGCATGAAACCTAAAAATTTGCCTGCTTCTAATGCAAAGGTTCATTTTGCGGGATTGAGTCGCATGTCATGCTTCCTTATAGTGTCAAACACTTGAGCCAAGTCAGATAACAATGTCTCTTCACTTTGTGTCTTTATCAACATGTCGTCCACATAGACTTCCATGATTTTCCCGATGTGATCTGAGAAGACTTTATTCATTAGCCTTTAATAAGTAGCTCCCGCATTCTTGAGACCGAAAGACATCACAATGTAGCAGTAGTTTGCTTTCGGCGTTAAAAACGAGGTCTTTTCTTGATCTGGTGGATACATGGGAATTTGGTTGTATCCCGAATATGCGTCCATAAACGAGAGGTATCTATATCCGGAGAAGCATCGACCAGAACATCGATACTTGGGAGTGGGTAAGGATCTTTTGGACAGGCTTTGTTGAGATCGGTGTAATCGGTGCACATTCGCCACTTCCCATTTGATTTTCTCACCAAGACGACGTTGGCTAGCCATAGTGGGTACTTGACCTCTCTTATGAATCCTGCTTCCAGTAATGCTTGTACCTGTTTTTCCACAGCTTGGGATCGCTCTGGCCCAAGTTTTCTTCGTCTTTGCTATACCGACCGAGATCCTGGATAGACCGCCAACTTGTGGCACATTAGCTTGGGGTCTATGCCTGGCATGTCTGCGGCTTTCCATGCGAAGAGATCGACATTATCTCATAAGAATTGTACCAGTAATTCTTTTGAGTCTCCTTTCAGGATCGTGCCGATATTAGTCGTTTTGTCCGAGGTGTCTCCGATCTGAATCTTCTCTATCTCACCTTCTGGCTGCGAACAGAGCTCTTCTCATCTCTGAACTCCGCCAAGCTCAATTGTGTGGAATTCTTCTCCTCTGCCTCTGAGGTTTAGACTTTCGTTATAACAGCGGCGTGCCATCTTTTGATCTACTTTTATTGTGGCTATCCCCTCTGTAGTTGGGAATTTCATGCATAGATGTGGAGTCGAGACTATTGCCCCGAGTTGATTTAGTGTGGTCCGACCTATTAGAGCATTGTATGCTGAACTCACGTCGACCACAATGTAGTCTATTTTGAGTGTTCTGGATTGGTTCCCTTTTCCGAAGGTTGTATGTAGTGATACGTATCCTAATGGTTGCACCGAGGTATCTCCAAGTCCGAACAGACTGTTCGGGTATCCCTTAAGCTCCTTGTCTTCTAGGCTGAGCTTGTCGAAGGCAGTTTTGAATAAGATGTCGGCGGAGCTCCCTTGGTCTATTAATGTGCAGTGCAGATTGGCATTTGCCAGTATGATGGTGATGACCATGCGGTCGTCGTGTCCCGAGATGATACCGGATGTGTCCTCTTTAGTGAATGTGATTGCAGGGATGTCGGGTGTTTCTTCCTTTCTCTCGACATGATATACTTCTTTGAGATATCTTTTGTAGGATGACTTGGAGATTCCTCCCCCTGCGAATCCGCCGTGTATCATGTGGACGTGTCTTTCCGGTGTACGAGGTGATCGCGCGGTTCGTCCGATATCTTCGTCCCTTCGTCTCTTTCTTTGGTCGTCATCTCAGGTGGCTAGAAACCGATCTAGTTTTCCTTCCCTCATCAATTTTTCTATGATGTTTTTTAGATCGAAGAACTCGTTGGTGGAGTGCCCTCGCACTCGATGATATTCGCAATATTCATTCCGGTTTCCTCCTCCTCTTTTGCCTTTGAGTGGTCGAGCTGGGGGTATTTTCTCCGTATGGCAGACTTCTTTATATACGTCGACTAGGGATGCCCTGAAAGGGGTGTAATTGTGGTATTTTTTGATTTTCTCTCCTAGTCGATCTTCTTTCCTTTTGGATTTCTTGTCTTTATCTCGGTAGGGGACCCCGGATTTTGAGGTTTCTCCTAACTGAGCATTTTCTGTAACAACCCCGGTTTTCGAGAACACGAAATCTTTTCTGAAAGTATGGATTTCTCCAGAAGATCAGTAAGGGGAAAACCTTTGATATATCATCAAGTATCTCAATCCTCATTGTCATTATGTCATCTTTAAGTTAGAACCTTTTTCGAGACAAGCTCGATAACGCGGTCATGAAGAACCTGGTTTTTGAACCGTATCGGTTAGAAGTTTTGATTTTGTTTTTTGTAAATAGTCTCAGTTTGATGAACCGGACTCAATTTATGAGAGAAGAGAGATAATAGGATGATATTATCATTATATTAGTATTAGAAGCTTCTTGAATAATATTATAAGGTTACTTGGTCAGTTTTAGTTAAAAACAGAAAATCGGTTTAACCGGGTTTACGGTTTACTGGTGCAGCTTAGCACCAACACTCTTATTTCAATTCGGTTTTCAAGGAAAACCATGCAAAATATGTGTTTTCTTGATGTTCTTCCTTAGGAATCATGCTTAACTTAACTTGAGGGCCAAGAAACGTGAATTTCCAGCAAGTCTAAGGTGAGATATCTCTTCCTAACATACTGAGTGAGATTTGGTCAGTTGAGAGTTTTTGGATTTAAAGTTGTTCTTGATGTGATTTAGGAGGAAAAAGTGCTTAAGGACCACCTGAAAGTTTAACCGAATTAGGAGCAGCAAAACCAGGTAGGGTGTCACGAAATTAATCTTGATTAATTGTGTTTGAGTTGTGTGAATGTTGTATAAATTGGCTGTGCTAAAAATTGGTTGCTTATATGATTGATTCTTGGTGAAAATTTGGTGAAATTTTGATGAAATTTGATGAAATTCAAGCTTTAAAGTTCATGTTCTTGGGCAGCTGGAAAAATGAAACCCTAAGCTTAAATTGAGGTTCAATTTATGTTGAAATCATGTAGAAAAGATGGGGTTTTAGTGGCTGCTAATTTATTATGAATTATAGTAAAAATCGGTTGCTGAAAAGATTGAAAAACGGGGAAAAAAAGAGAAAGAATCTGAAGAATTTATGAAGAACATGAAGAACACTTTGAGTGTGATGAAGAACAATGAAGAACACCTTTTTGATTCATAAAAGGGCAAGGAAGTAATTAATTTGGTGTTTGGGGGATTATTTGGTAATTTCTGAAAGTTAGGGTGGTAAAAGTAGAAATATTAAAAGTTACGGGTGGTAAAAAGTGAATTTTAAAGGTTAAAAGAAAAGTTAAGTTAATTTTCGAAAATTTAATGATAAAATAATAAAAAAATATAAAATATTAAATAATAATATTTAATTAAAAATAATATTTTAATAAAAATAATAAAATAATACGAAAAAGGCAATTTTCTGTAAAAGCTTTAGAAAGACAACTTTAAGCGCAGAATCTCATAATTACCTTCATAAAAGGTACTAGAGAGACGTCCTGTGGAAAAGTCTGATCGTGCAGATGAGTAGCAGATGATGTTCTATCTTTTGATGACGTTCCACCTGACTTGAGTTGTGAAGACTTAGAACGTACTTTCCCTCGCTTTAGTAGTTTAGAGGGACTAGGTGAGTATAGAGTCTAGGCTAGCTTAGGTGCCAGCTTAGGGACCTCTTGAACAGGTCAGGACCTGGGATGTTGTATGTATGTATATGTATATAGTTATTATCTAGCTATACCTAGGGGTGTTCTAACTAAAGGTCTATACTCTAATAAAGGCTGGATAACTGAATGTTGCTAGCTACTTGTGATGTATTTATGTGTGGTTGCTTATAACTGTTTTATCTGTTATCAGCTGCGAGTTGATTATGAATGATTCCGTCTATTAATCCAAATGTTTTCAAAAAAAAAAGTACCTCGCTAACTAACTACGCTTTTAACAACGAATCAGGCTCATATAATAAAAAATAGATAATATATAGGATGACAAATTGGTAGCACTCAGTTTCTGGTGTGTCCTAGGCGTACTGAAAATTGGGTCGTTACATTTTCTTCCATGTTGATGTATTTTTCTGCTCGCTCCTGCACTTCGTCTAAGGAGGTAGGGTATTTCTTTGATATGGATTGACTAAAAGGTCCTTCTCATAGGCCATTGATGAGTCCCATGATGGCGGCCTCTGTTGGCAAGCTTTGTATGTCCATGCATGTTTTGTTGAATCTCTCCATGTAGTTGCGGAGGCTCTCCCGGTCTCCTTGCTTGATCCTTAGTAAACTGGTGGTGTGTTTGGTCTTATCTTTTTGGATGGAGAACCTGGCTAGGAATTTTTTGGCCAGGTCGTCAAAGTTTGAGATGGACTTTGGAGGTAGGTTGTCGAACCATTTGATTGCTGTCTTCGTGAGAGTTGTTGGAAAAGCTTTGCAACGAACGTTGTCTGAGGCATCGGTGAGGTACATTCTGCTTCTGAAATTGATGAGATGATGGTTGGGATCTGTGGTACCATCATACAAAATCATATCCAGGAGTTTGAAGTCTTTGGGGATTTTGGTTTTCATGATTTCCCTAGTGAATGGATCTTGCTCTTTGTGTGAACTTTCCTCGGGAGTGGTCTGAGGGGTTTTTGATTTGAGATCGGCTTCTAATTGTAGGAGTTTATCTTCCAATTCTTGTCGCCGCCGTACCTCTCTTTGTAGATCCTTTCCGACCTCTTGTTGTTGTTGGGTTTCATTTTCAAGTTGCTTTAAGCGGTCTTGAAGTGCTTCTATTACCCCCGGATTTGATGAGTTTTTGTCCCCGTTGGATTCCGGAGTATTCTTTAGCGTAGTGTCCGCGTTCTTGTGCGGTGTTCTGTTTTCCAGATCTGAATCGTGGTCGTTGTCATGGCCGTCCGCCATGGTGTTAGGATGACTTCCAGGGTCCCCGGCAACGGCACCAATGTTCCAGGGGTTACCTGAAACTGGAGGTCGATCTCGGATGAGATCTTCTATACTGGTCAGAGATGGCGTGTCCGGCTGGCTGGTGGCGGCCGGAGCTATTGTGTCCGACTTGTTAGACTTGCTGCACTGCTGATCCTTGGTCACCGGAGGGTGGGGGGTACCTGCAAGAGACTCCGATGCTTAAGTTAGCACGGGTATTAAGCAGGTTTTTAGTAGAATCAGAGTATGAGTTATACCTGGGTGCTCCAGTGTATTTATAGTTGTTGTAGAGTGACCTTTCTAGATAAGATAAGTTAGTTATCTTTGAGGTCAGCTTATCCTTAAGGGAACCGCCCTTATCTCTATAGGCTTGGACGGCCTTTGGATTTGGGTCGTGTTCCTCTATTTGGGCCCTTTATTGGGCTTTCCTGTTGATTTGGCCGACCTCTTTGAGAAGAGGTCAGATAGCCTGACCTGAAGAGGTCGGTTGCTTTGTCGCCGATCATCCCGGGTCGGATAGCTCGACCCAGGGTATGAACAGTAGGGAAATGTAAAACTCATGAAATGCAATGCAACCTATATATATAAACTCTTCAAGACAAACATAAATCAAATTCCACTAATTCAGTTTATACAGTAAGAACAGGTAACATTGTAGGAAGATAGCTCATGAAAGCAGGGAGCATAGAATCAAGCATTGAACCCTCACTGATGGTGTATGTGCACTCTATTCTCTCAAGTGTATAGGGTAATCACTCTACTCTTCTCTAATCATGCTTTCTAAATTTTGTTCTTCACCTAACCAATCAACAATAATTAACATACCAATGCAAACATCATGAGGTCTTTTCAAGGTTGTAATGGGGCTAAGATAAGGGTGAGGGTATATGTATGGCCAAGTGAGCTATAATATGAATCTTTGACTAACCTAAGCTTTCACCTAACATACATATACTCTATATAACTTTAGAATCATGTCTAGCTACCCATAGTTTTCACTTTTGCATTACATACTCATGCATCAACTTTCTTTTAATTTTTTTTATTACACATGCATTGATCTTTGAACTTAACTTAACTTAGAATCGGGGTAATTTTGTCCCCTTATTATTATATATATAAAATTCTTTTTTCAACTTAAATAGAAAAATAAACATAACTTATCAATGCACATGGATTTTTAATTTTTCTAGTCTCACATGAGTAGGTACCCGAATTCCCATTATTTTATCATGACACATCCCCTTATTAACCCTTGTTCCACAATTCTCCCATACTTAATTAACACACAATTTCTATCTTAAGCTAACCAAAGATTCAATTGGGATATTAATTGTTTTTTTTTCGCTTAAGGCTAGTAATGTGGTAAAATATAGAACAAATGGGATTAAAAAGCTCAAAGTGGCTGACAAATGTATTTTAAAGGGTAGGCTTATTTGGGATAAGTGGGCTAAAGAAATAATGGCCTCAATCATACACATGCATATAACATATAAAATATTAGACATATAGGATGAAACAAAATAAGATTCCAATCATAGAGAAGTAAACACACAAGAATAAAATATTTATGGTTAAATAATGTAACCATGTAATTAAGCTCAAATCTCACAGGTTGTGTGTTCTTAGCTTTTTAAACTATGTTCCAAATACAACTTCAAGCAAATTTAACACAAAAGTTTTGATTTAAATTAGTGAAATTTTTTAAAAATAGGGTCTTAGAAGAAACTTATTATTTTTAATCAAGTAGAACATGCATGCAAATAACCTATTTCTATGCAATCTATCCTATTCTACAAAAGAAAAATTAACTAAATATCCTATTTTACTGGTGTTTAAGGAAGAGAATTTACCTCCGGAAGTCAGGTACTGACCGACCTCCCCACACTTAAGGCTTTGCACCGTCCTCGGTGCCATCTGTCAGTGATGCACGGAAACTTGACTCTCAACAATTTTCCTCGGCAAGTATACCGAATTGTTGTCAAGTAAAAACTCACAATAGAGTGAGGTCGAATCCCACAGGGATTGATTGGTCAATCAACTTTAATTAGAGGAATGTTCTAGTTGAGCTAAGCAGAATTTGATGTGAGAGTTGCAGGAAATTAAACGACGGAAAGTAAATAGCAGAAAATGTAAATGCTGGGAATAAAGAGCTGAATATAAATGACGGAAAGTAAATTGCAGAATTTTAAATGGGGAATGGGGAATTTAGCATGAAAGTAAATTGCAGAAATTAAAGAGAATGGGTAAGATTAGAAATAGGGGATTCATTGGGCTCAGGAGATGTTGCATTCTCCGGATCAAGTTCATTTTCATCTCTTCCTCAATCAATGCATTCATTGATCTCCTTGGAAATCTTAAGTGATTGAATTCCAATTCCTTGGTAATTCAATCTCTCAAATCTTAATCAATAGCCAATTCCTTGGTCCAATTGCTCATGAGAAGAGATGAAGTATGGTCACTGATTATACCACATGTATTTCCAAATCAAAGTGTTGGTAGGATTATATGTCACTATATCCATCCAAATCCCAATTTGGTCCAACATGAGAAAGCATTTCTAGCATGATCTCTTCATTCCTCTTCCAAGGTTCTGAAGAGATCCAAGTATGAATAGCTTCTTTTCCAAGACAACTACCCAATTGGATGAAGATTGAAAGCTTTCTAGTAAAATCAAGAGAAAAGAAAGAAGAAGAATAATGAAAACTATTATTGATCCATCAAATTACAACAGAGCTCCCTAACCCAATGAAAGGAGTTTAGTTGTTCATGGCTCTGGGAATGGAAAATAAAGATGGAGAATGCATTCTGAAAGTAAAACTAGAAGTTGCAGAGAAAGTAAAATTATACAGAGAGTAGTTCTCCCAATCCCCAAAAGCTTTTCTCTAGTTCAAAACTACTCCTATTTATACTACTCTTCTAATCTTCTAGTTGGCTCTTCAAGTCTTGGATATGGGCCTTTGGATCTTGAGTTAAAGCAGTTATCATCTTTAGTGGGCTCAGCTTCACTTGCAGAGAAAGTGTGCAGTAGGCATGGACTTTAGCTTAGGGCGTTAGTGGTGTAAACGTTAAGTGAAAATATGGGGTCGAGAACGTTAGTGACAATCACCTTTTTCACTAGCGTTCCTAACCCAAAATGGTCCACATTAACTTCAACGTTAGTGGCACTAACGTGACCACTAACGTTGCCTCTTGGCTCTTTGCAAACGTTATTGGGGCTTACCTTTCCCAATAACGTTGAGAGTACCCCTTTCTCCCTACGTTAGAGTTCACGTTAGTATAGTTAACATGACCTTTAATGTAGGCTTGCCAAATCTTCGAGAGCGTTAGTGACACTACCTTTTTCACTAACACTCCAAAACGCCCCTTTCCCACATTAGTGCCTCATGTTAATTACATTAACGTGACCGCTAATGTGGTGTTGATTGCCATGTCCAACGTTAGTGACAAAGGTGAGTGTCACTAATGTTGGCGATTCCATGATCCTTCCACGTTAGAGTTCACGTTAACCAAGTTAACGTGGCTCTTAACGTAGCCAATATGGGCTTAGTCCAACGTTAGTGACAAAGGTGAGTGTCACTAACGTTGGCATTATCTTCCTCTTCCATGTTAAAGTTCACGTTAACTGAGTTAACGTTACTCTTAACGTGGCCAATTGCCCTTTTGCAGCGTTAGTGGCACTCACTTTTACCACTAATGCTTGGAGCTTCCTTTTTCTCCACGTTAACTACCACGTTAATGTAGTTAACGTGGTAATTAACATGGGCTATGATGGCTTCGAAGACGTTATTGGCGATCACTTTTCTCATTAGCGTTGCAAGCTAGCTCCCATTCCACGTTAGTGGTCATGTTAGTTAGACTAACGTGGCTACTAACGTGGCTTTTCCTTGCTTCCTTTGTCCTGAAATCAAGCAAATAAAGTGCATCAAAGCTCTAATCCAAGTTATAAGTCATGCATCATCCAATTTGTCATTAAATTCATACATAATTCTCATGAAATCATATAAAATTCACAATTTTTGCTTGAATCAAGATGTGAGTAAAATTCTACCCAAAACTTACTTATTTCCTAAGAAAATGCATGAAACTACCCTAAAACAGTAAAGAAAAGGTCAGTGAAACTGGCCGAAATGCCCTGGCATCACAACACCAAACTTAAAGCTTGCTTGTCCCTAAGCAAGTACTGAAACATGATAATGACGAACGAAATGACAAGAGGAATGAATCATTATTGTGGAAGTCATGTCCTTGGTTTTATGGGGTTTCATGCATAGCAACTTAGGTTCATTCCTCTACTGGCTTTCAAACCTTTATCATGCCCTGGAATACTCACTTGATTGCACCCCTTGAGACCTTTATTTATTGATCCCTTTGTCTTTTCAAGGATTATTGCATCCTTAGGCTAAGTGCTCTATGAGGGGGCGACTCTTTAAAATAAGCTTTCAGCCAACACTCCCGAACCAGTTGGTTCAAGGTGCTAGGTGTTGAAACACCCCTAAGGATTTACTCCCTCAAGTCTCTCTCCCCATACATACACACCACAGGCACATGGTTTGTTATTTTCTTTCCTTGAGGCCTTGGTGTCTAGCACCACTTTGGGTTACTAAATATTCTGTAGCAAGGTTGCTCTTGATAGTGGATTTTCAGTTGATAATCCCAGGTTAGTTAACCCAAGTTACCAAGTGATGAAGCACTCCTAAGAACTTATTCATCCAAGCAGATCCTTGGTACAAGAGCACCACAGACACATCCCTCAAGGTTCAAGCCCTTGGTGCCTAGCCTTATTTCTTATTGATTTTCTTTCTTTTTTAACTCTTATTGTTCTTTTCCTTTTTCTTATTAGGATCTTGTTATTTAGCTAGTCTCATGGGGTGTGTTTCAAGCATATGACTTCAAGACAGATAGTTGCCTTCCTACCTTGTTGGTGAACCAACTTAGCTAAGTGATTACTACACCACAAGCTTAAGAACCTATTCCACAATTGATCATCACTCTGGTCTTTCATAACATCTCTTTTTATTTGACTTAAGGGACAAGCATACAAGTGAGTAAGGTGAAAATGAAGACAGGTTACTTGGACCAGCACACATATGACAAAGGCAATGAAAGCAAATATTAAATTCTAGTGATTTAAGCTAAGGAGTAACTATTAATCAGGGGCACATTCAGACTTCCAATTTTTTTTTTAACATCTCCAAGCATATGGGATCAAGTAGCAATACAACCTTTTGGTGGTGCCTTCTGGTTATCTCTTTGTTGTCATCATCCATAGCTTCTGCGTCCTTCTTCGCCTCCTTGGATGGTGGTGCACTGTTTTTCTAGAAGGTTGATTGAATTCTTGCAAAGTTATTGGAAGTTGCTTGTTCCCCAAGCACTTGAGGAATAGATAGCTTGCTTGTATGCTTGTAAATTTCTGGACTTAATTTGGTGTGTGAACACCAAACTTAGTTTATTGCCTCATGCAGAACCTCATGTGCTTTTATTGATAAAACAACTATGAAATAGAAACTAAACTATTGTTAAGCGGTTTCCCTGATTGGTTGGGGCTAGCAACTTGCCATTGAAGAGGTGTAATGTGATTCTAACTGAAGTCTTTGGTGGAACACTAAACTTAGAATTACACATTCACTCTTGGATTGGTTTGGTGTGCAACACCAAACTTAGCTCCTCACAATACGAGGGAAACTACTTATATCCTTTATTGAGATGATCATGAAAAGGAAACTACCTTAGGTTGGGTTGCCTCCCAACGAAGCGCTCTTTTAGCGTCGCTAGCTCGACGATTTCTCCATCAGTTGAGATGATATTTCATTTTGGGGCTTTCCCCCATGTTGCCCATGTAGTGCTTGAGCCTTTGTCCGTTTACAGTGAACGTCCTCCTTGAACTTTCCTCCATGATTTCTATGTGTCCATACGGCGAGACCTTTGTGACAAGAAAGGGTCCTGACCACCTTGATTTGAGTTTCCCAGGGAAAAGTCTTAATTTGGAATTGTAGAGGAGCACTTGCTGTCCTTTTTCGAAGCTCCTGGGTGCCAGATGGAGGTCGTGCCTTCTTTTTGCCTCTTCTTTATAAATCTTGGCATTTTCTTAGGTTAAGATCTGAACTCCTCCATTTCCTGCAGCTGCAAGACCCTCTTTTCACCAGCAGCAACGCTATCAAAATTTAGTAGCTTGAGAGCCTAGAGGGCTTTGTGTTCCAGCTCCAATGGTAAATGACAAGCTTTTCCATATACCAGTTGATATGGGGACATCCCGATTGGTGTTTTGAATGCCATTCTGTATGCCCAAAGAGCATCATCCAGCTTCTTCGACCAATCCTTTCTTGATGCTCCTACAGTCTTTTCCAGAATCCTTTTTAGCTCTCTGTTAGATATCTCAGTTTGCCCACTTGTTTGGTGGTGGTAAGGCGTGAAAATCTTGTGTTTCACCCCGTATTGTAGGAGGAGCGCTTCTAGTGGTCTGTTACAAAAATGGCTCCCTCCATCACTGATGAGTGCTCGGGGGACTCCAAACCGGCTAAAGATATTCTTTCTGAGGAAGTTCATGACTACCTTGTTGTCGTTCGTTGGGGTTGCAATAGCCTCTACCCACTTGGAAACGTAATCCACTGCTACCAAGATGTACTTGTTTGCATATGAGGTTGGGAATGGTCCCATGAAATCGATTCCCCACACATCAAACAGTTCCAGTTCTAAGATGAAATTCTATGACATCTCATTTCTTTTGGGTAAGTTTCCAGTTCTTTGACATTCATTGCAATTCTTTACTAGTTCTTTGGCATCCTTGAAAAGGGTGGGCCAAAAGAATCCGCTTTGTAACACCTTGGCTGCAGTTCTATCCCCTCCAAAATGGCCTCCATAGCACGAGCCGTGGCAGTTCCACAAGACCTCTCGTCCCTCTTCTTCCGAAACACATCTTCTCAGGATTCCATCTGAACACTTCTTGAAGAGATATAGTTTATCCCAAACAAAATACCTTGCGTCATTGATGAGCTTTTTCTTTTGATGTTTTTTGATCTCTGGAGGTAAAGCCCCAGTTGCCTTGAAATTGGCAATGTTTGCAAACCAGGGTGCTTTGTGAACCATCATTAACTGCTCATCTGGGAAACATTCATTTACACTTGTATCATGTGTTCCACCTTTTTCATGAGGGATCCTGGATAGGTGATCGGCTACCTTGTTCTCCATTCCTTTCTTGTCTCTAATCTCAATATTGAATTCCTACAACAATAAGATCCACCTTATCAGTCTTGGTTTTGACTCCTGCTTGGCAAACAAGTATTTAAGTGCTGTATGGTCTATGAAAACAATCACTTTGGCACCAATGAGGTATGATCTAAACTTGTCAATTGCAAAAACTATTGCCAGTAACTCCTTTTCAGTAGTGGTAGAATTTCTTTGAGTGTCATTGAGGACTTTGCAGGCATAGTATATCACATGGACTAAGTTATCTTTCCTCTGTCCTAACACTGCCCCAACTGCAAAATCAGATGCATCACACATCAATTCAAATGGTAAGTTCCAGTCAGGTGGGGAATGATACGGGCAGAGGACAACCTCTTCTTTAAATTTTCGAATGCTAGCATGCATTTTTCATCAAAGGCAAATGGTGTATTAGATACAAGAAGATTGCTTAGGGGCTTGGCTATCTTTGAAAAATCTTTAATAAACCTTCTGTAAAAGCCAGCATGCCCCAGAAAGCTCCTAATTGCCTTGACATCACTTGGTGGGGGTAATTTTTCAATAAGTTCCACCTTAGCTCTGTCTACCTCAATGCCTTGGTTAGAAACCTTATGGC
>NC_029791.2:56493938-56530447 GCF_000816755.2 Arachis ipaensis
TTTCTCTTGGTCTCTCAGATCAACCACTATTTGGTTATATCCTCAATAACCATCGAGAAAACAGAAATATGCATGTCCTGCAAGTGTTTCTAGCATCTGATCCATGAAAGGAAGGGGGAAATGATCTTTTCTTGTAGCTTCATTGAGTTTTCTGTAGTCTATGCACATCCGCCATCCTGTGACGGTCCTTGTAGGGATTAGTTCGTTCTTCTGATTGGGGACTACAGTGATTCCTCCCTTTTTTGGGACAACTTTCACGGGGCTGACCCACGGGCTGTCGGAAATCGGGTAGATTACCCCTCCCTGCCATAACTTCATAACTTCTTTCTGTACCACTTCCTTCATGACTGAATTCAGCCTCCTTTGGGGTTGAATGGATGGTTTGGCATCATCTTCCAACAGTATCTTATGCATGCATATGGCCGAACTGATTCCTTTCAGGTCAGCGAGAGTCCATCCAATGGCATCCTTATGCTTTCGTAATACTTGGAGTAATTCATCCTCTTGATCTCGGCTGAGGGATGAGTTTATGATTACTGGGTAACTTTCACTTTCTCCTAAGTATGAATATTTGAGAGTGGGTGGCAGTGCTTTGAGTTCAGGTTTGGGTGCTTCTATCTTTTTATTCTCCTCCTTTGGTGCACCCTGTATATGAATCTCTGCTGTTGCAGCCTCTTCACTAGACGTTGATCCCTCCTCTATTAACCCTTCGGGTTCTTCTTCTTCAAAATTCTCCTGCATTGTATCTTCCAGTGAGTCCAACCTCATACATTCTCCCCATTGTTCTGGTGGGTAACTCATGGCCTTGAACACATTGAATGTCATCTTTTCACTGTGTAATCTCAAGGTGAGTTCACCTTTTTGAACGTCGATGACAGCTCCAGCAGTGGCCAAGAACGGTCTCCCCAGGATGATGGAGGCCTTGGCTTCCTCCTGCATGTCCAGCACTACAAAGTCTGCTGGGAAGATAAAATCTCCTACCTTTACCAGCAAATCTTCTACTATGCCATGAGGAAATTTGAACGATCGGTCTACCAGTTGTAGGGCCATTTTTGTTGGCTTAGCCTCCTCAATCCTCATTTTTCTCATCATAGCTACTGACATCAGATTTATGCTGGCTCCTAAGTCACACAGAGCCTTCTCCACTGTGATTTCCCCTATAATACAAGGGATCTGGAAACTCCCAAGATCCTTCAATTTCTGGGGTAGTTTGTGCTGAATGATGGCACTACATTCTTCGGTTAGTATCACAGTCTCATTACTCTTCTAGCTTTTCTTCTTAGTCATTAATTCCTTTAAAAACTTGGCATAGAGCGGCATTTGCTCTATTGCTTCAGCAAAGGGTATGTTGATTTGTAGTTTCTTGAAGATTTCCAAAAATCTTAAGAACTGGTTGTCGTCCCCCTTCTTCCTTAATTGCTGAGGGTATGGTGTCTTTGGGATGTCTGGCTTCAGCATTTCTCCTTTTTGCTGTGAACTAGGAATAGGGATTTAGACTTCATCTCGCTCCTCTTTCCTTTTGTTTGAGTTTTTCTCTTATGAATTCTTAGGAATTTCTTTCAATTCCTTCCCACTTCTAAGGGTGATGGCCTGACATTCCTCTCTTGGGTTTGGATCGCTGTTACTGCACAGGTTATGGGTGGGAATTTGCTTGAATAGGTAGCCAATTTATGTCTCAAGTTTCTTGATGGCAGCATCTTGATTCTGCATATTGGACCGCACTTCCTCTTGGAACCCTTTACTGTCCTGGACTTCCTTACATATGACTTCAAGTAGAGTTTCAATCCTTGAGAGTCTGTCTTCGGATGATGGTGGGTTGGAGTTGGAGTGATGAGAAGGGCCATTCTGGCTTTGGTATGGATGTTGAGGTATGTTGTTAGGTAGGTGCTGATTTGATCTCTGTGTGGAATGTTGGTGAGCCGCATTATTGTTGGGGTTGTGACGTCTCTGATCTTGGCCTTGGTCTTGTTGGTTTCCCCACCCAAAGTTTGGGTGGTTCCTCCAACCAGGATTGTAAGTTTTGGAGTATGGATCATGTGCCTGCCTGAATGAGTTTCCAATATAGTTGGCTTGTTCCTGATCACCATCTGCCTCTGCATTCACTCCTTCTTGAGTTGCTGATGAGGTGGTGATTGCTGCTACTTGGTTCCTCTCCATCTTTTTGGTAAGGTCAGCCAGCTGCTTGGTAATCAGCTTGTTCTGGGCCAGCAGTGCATCCACGTTATTCAGCTCCATCACTCATCTAGTGTTGCCTCTTTCAGAAGCATAGAAGTAGTCATTCTCAGTTACAGTCTCAATGACATCTATGGCCTCTTCAAAGATCTTCTTCTTGTTAATAGATCCCCCGGATAAGTGGTCTACTGCCTTCTTTGATTCATAGGAAAGACCTTCATAGAAAATGTGTAACTGCACCCATTCATTGAACATATCTGACGGGCACCTTCTTGTCAAGTCTTTAAATCTCTCCCATGCTTCGTAGAGAGTCTCACCATCCTGTTGTTTAAAACTTTGAACTTCATCTCTCAACATGTTAATTCTTTGAGGAGGATAGAATCTCGCCAAGAACTTGTTCACCACATCCTCCCAGGTTGTTAAATGGTATGCGAAATTGTTACTCAGAGGTTGTAAAATTTGTTGTTCGTTCTCTCCCTGGCAATGGCGCCAACAACTGGTGCACAATACCATGGTCCAAACATAACTTCACAACTTTGCACAACTAACCAGCAAGTGCACTGGGTCGTCCAAGTAATAAAATCTTACGTGAGTAAGGGTCGATCCCACGGAGATTGTCGGCTTGAAGCAAGCTATGGTCACCTTGTAAATCTCAGTCAGGCAGATATCAAATGGTTATGGAGTTTTCGAATAATAATAATAAATAAACAGAAAATATTGAAGTTTACACGTGCAGAGGCTTCTTCTGGAGTTGAACGCCAAGTTGTAATGTGTTTTTGGCGTTCAACTCTGGTTTGTGACGTGTTTCTGGCGTTTAACTCCAGACTGCAGCATAGAACTGGCGTTCAACGCCCTTTTGCGTCATCTAAACTCGGCCAAAGTATGGACTATTATATATTGCTGGAAAGCACTGGATGTCTACTTTCCAACGCAATTGGAAGTGTGCCATTTTGAGTTCTGTAGCTCCAGAAAATCTACTTTGAGTGCAGGGAGGTCAGAATCCAACAGCATTAGTAGTCCTTCTTCAACCTCTGAATCTGATTTTTGCTCAAGTCCCTCAATTTCAGCCAGAAAATACCTGAAATGATAGAAAAACACACAAACCCATAGTAAAGTGCAGAAATGTGAATTTAACATAAAAACTAATAAAAACATCCCTAAAAGTAACTAGATCCTACTAAAAACAGAGCTTTTAGCTTTTTCTGCTTGCTTTTCTTTTTCTATTTTTTTTTCGCCATTTTTTTTTCTTTTTTTTTCTACAAGCTTTGTATTCACTGCTTTTTCTTGCTTCAAGAATCATTTTTATGATTTTTCAGATTATCAAATAACATGTCTCCTTGTCATCATTCTTTCAAGAGCCAACATATTTAACATTCTTAAACAACAACTTCAAAAGACATATGCACTGTTCAAGCATTCATTCAGAAAACAAAAAGTATTGTCACCACATCAATATAATTAAACTAAGTTCAAGGATAAATTTGAAACTCATGTACTTCTTATTCTTTTGAATTAAAACATTTTTTATTTAAGAGAGGTGATGGATTCATAGGACATTCATAACTTTAAGACATAGTTACTAAATACTAACGATCATGTAATAAGACACAAACATGGATAAGCACTTAACATAAAGAAAACGAAAAACAGAGAATTTAAGAACAAGGAATGAGTCCACCTTAGTGATGGTGGCATTTCCTTCTAGAGGAACCAATGATGTCCTTGAGCTTTTCTATGTCTCTTCCTTGTCTTTGTTGCTCCTCCCTCATTGCTTTGTGATCTTCTCTAATTTCATGAAGGATGATGGAGTGCTCTTGATGTTCCACCCTTAATTGTCCCATGTTGGAACTTAATTCTCCTAGGGAGGTGTTGATTTGCTCCCAAAAATTCTGTGGAGGAAAGTGCATCCCTTGAGGTATCTCAGGGATTTCTTGATGATGAGCTTCCTCATGTGTTTCTTGAGCTCCATGAGTGGGCTCTCTTTTTTGCTCCATCCTTTTCTTAGTGATGGGCTTCTCTTCCTCAATGGGAATGTCTCCTTCTATGAAAGCTCCAGCTGAGTAAGATAGATGGCAAATAAGATGAGGGAAAGCTAGCCTTGCCAAGGGGGAGGACTTTTCGGCTATTTTGTAGAGTTCAAGGGAGATGACTTCATGAACTTCTATTTCCTCACCAATCATGATGCTATGAATCATGATGGCCCGATCCACAGTAACTTCAGATTGGTTGCTAGTGGGGATGATGGAGCGTTGGATGAACTCCAACCATCCTCTAGCCACAGGCTTGAGGTCCAGTCTTCTAAGTTGAACCGGTTTGCCTTTTGAGTCAATCTTCCATTGAGCTCCTTCCACACATATGTCCATGAGGACTTGGTCCAAACTTTGATCAAAGTTGACCCTTCTAGTGTAGCAGCGTGCATCTCCTTGCATCATAGGCAAGTCAAACGCCAACCTCACATTTTTCGGACTAAAATCTAAGTATTTCCCCCAAACCATGGTGAGATAATTCTTTGGGTTCGGGTTCTTACTTTGATCATGGTTCTTAGTGATCCATGCATTGGCATAGAACTCTTGAACCATTAGGATGCCTACTTGTTGGATGGGGTTTGTTAGAACTTCCCAACCTCTTCTTTGGATTTCATGTCGGATCTTCGGATACTCATTTCTCTTGAGCTTGAAAGGGACCTCGGGGATCACTTTCTTCTTGGCCACAACATCATAGAAGTGGTCTTGATGAGCTTTGGAGATGAATCTTTCCATCTCCCATGACTCGGAGGTAGAAGCTTTTGTCTTCCCTTTTCCCTTTTCTAGAGGATTCTCCGGTCTTGGGTGCCATCAATGGTAATGGAAAAACAAAAAGCTTATGCTTTTACCACACCAAACTTAGAATATTGCTCGCCCTCGAGCAAGAAAAGAAAGAATAGATGAAGAAGATGAAGAAAATATGGAAGAGAGGAGGGAGAGGTGTATTCAGCCAGAAGGGGAAGAGAGGGTTGTGTTGTGTGAAAATGAAGAAGAATGGAGGGCTTTATATAGGGAAGGGAGGGGGGGTAAGGTTCGGCCATAAAGGTGATTTTGGGTGGGAAATTGGTTTTGAATTTTGAAGGTAAGTGTGATTTATGAGGTAGGTTTATGGGGAAGAGTGGATGGATGTGAGTGGTGAAGTGGTGATAGGGAAGAGAGATTAAGGTGATTGGTGAAGGGTTTTGGGGAAGAGTGTTTATTGGGAAGAGTGATATAGGATTATTAGGAGGGAAGGTGGGAATATGTTAGGTGGGGATCCTGTGGGGTCCATAGATGCTGAAATGATTCTGTGGGGTCCACAGATCCTGAGGTGTCAAGGATTTACATCCCTGCACCAATTAGGCATGTAAAATGCCTTTGCATGCAATTCTGGCGTTTAAACGCCGAATTGATGCTTGTTCTGGGCGTTCAGTGCCCAGGTGCAGCATATTTCTGGCGTTGAACGCCAGCCGGATGCTTGTTTCTGGCGTTCAGCGCCAGCTCTTCCTCAGTGTGCATTTCTGGCGTCTGATTGCCAGGATGCTACTTGTTTCTGGTGTTCAACGCCAGATCCATGCTCTGTTCTGGCGTTGAACGCCAGCCAGATGCTCCTTACTGGCGTTTAAACGCCAGTAAGATCCACCTCCAGGGTGTGATTTTTCTTCTGCTGTTTTTGATTCCATTTTCAATTTTTATATTTATTTTGTGACTCCACATGATCATGAACCTAATAAAATATGAAACAACAATAAAAATAAATTAAAATTAGATAAATAAAAATTGGGTTGCCTCCCAACAAGCGCTTCTTTAATGTCAATAGCTTAACAGTGGGCTCTCATGGAGCCTCACAGATGTTCAGAGCATTATTGAGACTTCCCAACACCAAACTTAGAGTTTGGATATGGGAGTTCAACACCAAACTTAGAGTTTGGTTGTGGCCTCCCAACACCAAACTTAGAGTTTGACTGTGGGGGCTCTGGTTGACTCTGTTTTGAGAGAAGCTTACTGTGTTATATTTATTTTGTGACTCCACATGATCATGAACCTAATAAAACATGAAATAACGATAAAAATAAATTAAAATTAGAGAAATAAAAATTGGGCTGCCTCCCAACAAGCTCTTCTTTTATGTCAATAGCTTGACAGTGGGCTCTCATGGAGCCTCACAGATGTTCAGAGCATTGTTGAGACTTCCCAACACCAAACTTAGAGTTTGGATATGGGAGTTCAACACCAAACTTAGAGTTTGGTTGTGGCCTCCCAACACCAAACTTAGAGTTTGACTGTGGGGGCTCTGGTTGACTCTGTTTTGAGAGAAGCTTACTGTGCCTCTTTTCCATATTTACAGAAGGATGTCCTTGAGTTTTAAACTCAAGGGAGTCCTCATTCAATTGAAGGACTAGTTCACCTCTGTTAACATCAATCATAGCTCTTGCTGTGGCTAGGAAGGGTCTTCCAAGGATGATGGATTCATCCTCATCCTTCCCAGTATCTAGGATTATGAAATCAGCAGGGATGTAAAGGCCTTCAACCTTTACTAATATGTCCTCTACTTGTCCATAAGCCTATTTTCTGGAATTGTCTGCCATCTCTAATGAGATTTTAGCAGCTTGTACCTCAAAGATTCCCAGTTTCTCCATTACAGAGAGTGGCATGAGGTTTATTCCTGACCCCAGGTCACATAGAGCCTTCTCAAAGGTCATGGTGCCTATGGTACAAGGTATTAGGAACTTTCCAGGATTCTGTTTCTTCTGAGGCAATTTCAGTTGATCCAATGCATTTAGTTCATTAGTGAACAGAGAAGGTTCATCTCCCCAAGTATCATTACCAAATAAATTGGCATTCAGCTTCATGATTGCACCAAGGAACTTGGCAACTTATTCTTCAGTGACATCCTCATTCTCTTCAGAAGAAGAATACTCATCAGAACTCATGAATGGCATAAGGAGGTTTAATGGAATCTCTATGGTCTCTAGATGAGCCTCAGAGTCCTTTGGTTCCTCAGAGGGATACTCCTTATTGATCATTAGACATCCCAGGAGGTCTTCCTCCTTGGGATTCACGTCCTCCCCTTCCTCTCTAGGTTCGGCCATGTTGACTATGTCAATGGCCTTGCACTCTTCTTTTGGATTTTCTTCTGTATTCCTTGGGAGAACACTAGGAGGGGTTTCAGTGATTTTCTTACTCAGCTGTCCCACTTGTGCCTCCAAATTTCTAATGGAGGACCTTGTTTCATTCATGAAACTCACAGTGGCCTTAGATAGATCAGAGACTAAGTTTGCTAAATTAGAGGTATTTTGTTCAGAGTTCTCTGTCTGTTGCCGAGTGGATGATGGAAAAGGCTTGCTATTGCTAAACCTGTTTCTTCTACCATTATTAAAGCCTTGTTGAGGCTTTTGTTGATTCTTCCATGAGAGATTTGGGTGATTTCTCCATGAGGGATTATAGGTGTTTCCATATGGTTCACCCATGTAATTCACCTCTGCTATTGCAGGGTTTTCAGGATCATAAGCTTCTTCTTCAGAAGATGCCTCTTGACTACTGTTGGATGCAGCTTGCATTCCATTCAGATTCTGAGAAATCATATTGACTTGCTGAGTCAATATTTTATTCTGGGCCAATATGGCATTCAGAGTATCAATTTTAAGAACTCCCTTCTTCTGAGGCGTCCCATTACTCACAGGATTCCTCTCAGAAGTGTACATGAACTGGTTATTAGCAACCATGTCAATGAGTTCTTGAGCTTCTGTAGGCATTTTTTTTAGATGAATGGATCCACCTGCAGAAGTATCTAATGACATCTTAGCTAATTCAGACAGACCATCATAGAATATATCCAGGATGGTCCATTCTGAAAGCATGTCAGAAGGACACTTTTTGGTCAGTTGCTTGTATCTCTCCCAAGCTTCATAGAGGGATTCACCTTCCTTCTGTCTGAAGGTTTGAACATCCACTCTAAGCTTACTCAGCTTTTGAGGAGGAAAGAACTTGGCTAAGAAAGCCGTGACCAGCTTATCCCAAGAGTTCAGGCTATCTTTGGGTTGAGAGTCCAACCACACTCTAGCTCTGTCTCTTACAGCAAACGGGAAAAGCATGAGCCTGTAGACTTCAGGATCTACTCCATTAGTCTTAACAGTATCACAGATCTGCAAGAATTCAGTTAAGAACTGAAAAGGATCTTCAGATGAAAGTCCATGAAACTTGCAGTTTTGTTGCATTAGAGAAACTAATTGAGGTTTCAGCTCAAAATTGTTTGCTCCAATGGTGGGGATGGAGATGCTTCTTCCATGTAAATTGGAATTAGGTGCAGTAAAGTCACTAAGCATCCTCCTTGCATTATTATTATTTTCGGCTGCCATCTCCTTTTCTTGTTCGAAAATTTCTGTAAGGTTATCTCTGGATTGTTGTATTTTAGCTTCTCTTAGTTTCCTCTTCAGAGTCCTTTCAGGTTCAGGGTCTGCTTCAACAAGAATGTTCTTGTCCTTGTTCCTGCTCATATGAGAAAGAGGGAACAGAAAAATAATAATAATAGGGATCCTTTTTACCCAGGTATAGAGGTTCCCCTATGTGAGTAGAAGAAGAAAAGAATGTAATGTAAAGAATGGAATAAGAGAAAATTCGAACACAGATGGAAGAGGGGGTTCGAATTTGGGTGAGATGAAGTGTTAGTAGATAAATAAATAAATAGAAGGAGATGAGAGAGAAAGAGGATTTTCGAAAATAAAATTTTGAAAAGGGGTTAGTGATTTTCGAAAATTAGGAATGAAATCAAATTAAAATTAAAAATTGAAACAATTAGTTAATTAAAAAGAATTTTTGAAAAGGATGGAAGAGATTTTCGAAAATTAGAGAGAGAGAGTTAGTTAGGTAGTTTTGAAAAAGATAAGAAACAAACAAAAAGTCAATTAGTTAGTTGAAAAAGATTTGAAAATCAATTTTGAAAAGATAAGAAAATAAGAAGTTAGAAAAGATATTTGAAAATCAAATTTTTGAGAAAGATAAGATTTAAAAAAAAAAGATATGATAGGCAGATATGATTAGAATTAGTTTTGAAAAAGATTTGATTTTTTAAAATCATAATTAATGACTGATTCACAAGAAATCACAAGATATGATGAAACTATGAATGCAAGAATGCATATGAAAAACAAGAAAAGACGCAAAACAAGAAAATATGAAGATCAAACAAGAAGACTGGCCAAGAACAACTTGAAGATCATGAAGAACACTATGAATGCATGAGTTTTTGAAAAATGCAAAAATTTTTAGAAAAAATGCAATTGACACCAAACTTAAAAATTGACTCAAGACTCAAACAAGAAACACAAAATATTTTTTTGATTTTTTTTTATTTTATGATTGTTTTTTTGAATTTTTCAAAAATTAATGTGAAAAAGAAAAATAAGGATTCCAAAATTTTTAATATAAATTCCAGGAATCTTGCACTCTTAGTCTAAAGCTCCAATCTGAGGGTTAGACATGGCTTAATAGCCAGCCAAGCTTTAGAAGATACAAATTAGGCATACAACAGTTGAAACTTCATCCAACTTCATATACTTATAAGTGGAAGCCTCAGTCTAAAAGAATTAGACATGGCTTTACAGCCAGCCAGGCTTCTACATGCTTCATGAAACACTAGAATTCATTCTTAAAAATTTTGAATAATTTTCAAAAACAGATGAGAAATTTTTGAAAGATTTTTGAAAAATTTTTGAAAATAAAACAAAAAGAAAATTACCTAATCTGAGCAACAAGATGAATCGTCAGTTGTCCAAACTCGAACAATCCCCGGCAACAGCGCCAAAAACTTGGTATGCGAAATTGTTACTCAGAGGTTGTAAAATTTGTTGTTCGTTCTCTCCCTGGCAATGGCGCCAACAACTGGTGCACAATACCATGGTCCAAACATAACTTCACAACTTCGCACAACTAACCAGCAAGTGCACTAGGTCGTCCAAGTAATAAAACCTTACGTGAGTAAGGGTCGATCCCACAGAGATTGTCGGCTTGATGCAAGCTATGGTCACCTTGTAAATCTCAGTCAGGTGGATATCAAATGGTTATGGAGTTTTCGAATAATAATAATAAATAAACAGAAAATAAAGATAGAAATACTTATGTAAATTATTGGTGAGAATTTCAGATAAGCGTATAGAGATGCTTTCCTGCTGTCTTCATCCAACCAATCCTACTTCTTTCCATGGCAAGCTTTATATAGGGCATCACCGTTGTCAATGGCTACATCCCATCCTCTCTATGAAAAAGGTCCAAATGCTCTGTCACGGCACGGCTAATCATCTGGAGGTTCTCGATCATACTGGAATAGGGTTCACCCTCCTTTTGCGTCTGTCACTACGCCCAGCACTTGCGAGTTTGAAGTTTGTCACAGCCATCCCTTCCCAGATCCTACTCGGAATACCACAGACAAGGTTTAGACTTTTCGGATCTCAGGAATGGCCATCCATGGGTTCTAACTTATACCACGAAGATTCTAATATCTCGGACTCGGTCCCCTGTATTAGATATCTAAGAGATACTCATTCTAGCTTGTTTGCATGTAGAACGGAAGTGTTTGTCAGGCACGCATTCATAAGTGAGAATGATAATGAGCGTCACATAATCATCACATTCATCATGTTCTTGGGTGCGAATGGATATCTTAGAAGCGGAATAAGTTGAATTGAATAGAAAACAGTAGTATTTTGCATTAAATCATGAGGAACAGTAGAGCTCCACACCTTAATCTATGGAGTGCAGAAACTCTACCGTTGAAAAATACATAAGTGAAAGGTTCAGGCATGGCCGAATGGCCAGCCTCCAAACGTGATCAATATGATCCAAAGTTGAACTAAAAATCATAAGATGTCTAATACAATAGTAAAAAGTCCTATTTATACTAAACTAGTTACTAGGGTTTACAGAAGAAAGTAATTGATGCATAAAATCCATTTTCGGGGCCCACTTTGTGTGTGCTTAGGCTGAGCTTGAAGTTTACACGTGCAGAGGCTTCTTCTGGAGTTGAACGCCAAGTTGTAATGTGTTTTTGGCGTTCAACTCTGGTTTGTGACGTGTTTCTGGCGTTTAACTCCAGACTGCAGCATAGAACTGGCGTTCAACGCCCTTTTGCATCATCTAAACTCGGCCAAAGTATAGACTATTATATATTGCTGGAAAGCTCTGGATGTCTAATTTCTAACGCAATTGGAAACGCGCCAGTTTGAGTTCTATAGCTCCAGAAAATCCACTTTGAGTGCAGGGAGGTCAGAATCCAACAGTATCAGCAGTCCTTCTTCAACCTTTGAATCTGATTTTTGCTCAAGTCCCTCAATTTCAGCCAGAAAATACCTGAAATCACAGAAAAACACACAAACTCATAGTAAAGTCCAGAAATGTGAATTTAACATAATGTACCAATTACTCTCTTTCCTCTTGCTTCCCTCCTTAATCTAAGGAAGGTCCTCTCAGGTTCAGAATCAAAGGAAGTTGAAGCCCCGCTTCTTCTACCTGTCATACAACCAACAAGGCAAAAGCAAGAAGGGGGTAGATGCAGAGAGTATTCTTGTTAGAAATGCTGTTAGTGTGAGTGATGCAATATATCAAACAGTTAGTGGGTTAGTGAACTGAGTTGTAAACAACTAAGAAAAGGGTAAAAAAGGAAGAAAACAGCTAAACTGAAAGTGAATTACCCAAATGAAATCAAACCAAATAAAAAAAATGCTCAATCTAGTTATCCACCAATTTAATCATTGTTGATACCAAATCAATTCCCGGCAACGGTGCCATAAACTTGATGCACGAAAACTTGTCTCTCAACAATTTTCCTTGGCAAGTATACCGAATTGTTGTCAAGTAAAAACTCACAATAGAGTGAGGTCGAATCCCACAGGGATTGATTGGTAAATCACCTTTAATTAGAGGAATGTTCTAGTTGATCTAAGCAGAATTTGATGTGAGAGTTGCAGGAAATTAAATGGCGGAAAGTAAATAGCAGAAAATGTAAATGCTGGGAATAAAGATCTGAATATAAATTACGGAAAGTAAATTGCAGAATCTTAAATGGGGAATGGAGAATTTAGCATGAAAGTAAATTGCAGAAATTAAAGAGAATGGGTAAGATTTGAAATGGGGGATTCATTGGGCTTAGGAGATGTTGCATTCTCCGGATCAAGTTCATTTTCATCTCTTCCTCAATCAATGCATTCATTGATCTTCTTGGCAATCTTAAGTGATTGAATTCCAATTCCTTGGTAATTCAATCCCTCAAATCTTGATCAATAGCCAATTCCTTGGTCCCATTGCTCATGAGAAGAGATAAAGTATGGTCACTGATTATACCACATGTATTTCCAAATCAAAGTGTTGGTAGGATTATATGTCACTATATCCATCTAAACCCCAATTTGGTCCAACATGAGAAAGCATTTCTAGATCTCTTCATTCCTCTTCCAAGGTTCTGAAGAGATCCAAGTATGAATAGCTTCTTTTCCAAGACAACTACCCAATTGAATGAAGATTGAAAGCTTTCTAGTAAAAACAAGAGAAAAGAAAGAAGAAGAATAATGAAAACTATTATTGATCCATCAAATTACAACAGAGCTCCCTAACCCAATGAAAGGGGTTTAGTTGTTCATGGCTCTGGGAATGGAAAACAAGTGACCACTAACGTTGCCTCTTGGCCCTTCGCAAATGTTATTGGGGCTTACCTTTCCCAATAACGTTGAGAGTACCCCTTTCTCCCTACGTTAGAGTTCACGTTAGTATAGTTAACGTGACCTTAAACGTAGGCTTGCCAAATCTTCGAGAGCGTTAGTGACACCTACCTTTTTCACTAACGCTCCAAAATGCCCCTTTCCCACATTAGACCACTAACGTGGTGTTGATTTCCATCTCCAACGTTAGTGACAAAGGTGAGTGTCACTAACGTTGGCGATTCCATGCTCCTTCCACGTTAGAGTTCACGTTAACCAAGTTAACGTGGCTCTTAACGTAGCCAATATGGGCTTAGTCCAACGTTAGTGACAAAGGTGAGTGTCACTAACGTTGGCATTATCTTCCTCTTCCATGTTAGAGTTCACGTTAACTGAGTTAATGTGACTCTTAACGTGGCCAATTGCCCTTTTGGAGCGTTAGTGGCACTCACTTTTACCACTAATGCTTGGAGCTTCCTTTTTCTCCACGTTAACTACCACGTTATTGTATTTAACATGGTAATTAACGTGGGCTATGATGGCTTCAAAGACGTTATTGGCGATCACTTTTCTCATTAGCGTTGCAAGCTAGCTCCCATTCCACGTTAGTGGTCACGTTAGTTAGACTAACGTGGCTTTTCCTTGTTTCCTTTGTCCTGAAATCAAGCAAATAAAGTGCATCAAAGCTCTAATCCAAGTTATGAGTCATGCATCATCCAATTTGTCATTAAATTCATGCATAATTCTCATAAAATCATATAAAATTCACAATGTTTGCTTGAATCAAGATGTGAGTGAAATTCTATCCAAAACTTGCTTATTTCCTAAGAAAATGCATGAAACTACCCTAAAACAATAAAGAAAAGGTCAGTGAAACTGGCCGAAATGCCCTGGCATCAGTCAGGAACAAAGGGGGGCTGGTAGCAGCATCTCCACCATCGGGACCATCATGGCTCCCTGTGCTGGTAAATGAAGTGGAGTCTGGGGTGTCTGGGTCTTTGTAGTTTCCCATAAGTAGCTCCTTGAGGTATGTGAATCGGCGCTTGTTACGGCGCTCTCGTAACTTTGCTTTGTGTTCCTGACGATCCAACTTTTCAAGTATCTAATGGAGCAGTTGGTTTGTTGTAGGTGCTTGTGGTGTTGAAGGAGGAATGTCTTCAGTCAGTTCTGTAGGCTAGCTTGTAATGGCTGCTGGCTACCGAGACGAGATCTGAAACTAAGGCGGGAAAAGGTAAGTTGCCCGCAATTTGTACGTGTCCCATTGCATTCCAAATGTGTCTTGGAAAGTTTAGGTGCTGGTCTGTAAGGATATACCAGAGTAAAACAGCCATGTCTACAGTGAAGGAGGATAATCTGTGCCCATACTCGAGCCTCCAAGGTAAGTGCTGAAGCCGATATCCCTTTTGGTCGGGATCAATGGTATCCGTAGATCCATCTGCTGCCAGGTTCTGCTATAACTTTGAGAACGGCATCACAGTCAAATTGGTATGTCTGGCGCTTGAGTGAGGCTTCTTGGAATGCGTCCAATCCTTCTGGAGCAGGTTGAAGATCTAAAGCTTGTTGAATGGCCTCTTCAGTTATGGGGACTTTCTTCTGACGGACATAGACAGACTACATAGTTGGCATGTGAAGGTTGCAGTATAATTCTACTACCCATGAGAGATTAACCTGCCGTGACTGTCTCCGTAGGAACCTCCATTGTCTTCGTTCAATTTGTGGCTCAACAAATTCAGCAATGCGGGTCGGGAGGATGAGAAGGTGCTCATTGTTATAATTCCTTGCTACCAGGATGGGGAACATCTGCTCATAGTAGCGGTTAAGAAACTGCGCAGTGTCCTTTGTTGGGAAGGCTTTTTCTTTTTCATCGACCTTGATGATCCTCTTGATTCTTTTTGTTGAGGGATTTACTGCTGTTGAAGATGGCTCTACCACTAATGCTCTTTTTGTTCCTCTCCTTGCTGGTGGTTTGGGAGTAGCTTTCTCTTTGCCTTTCTTGGTGGCCATCCTGAAAAAGGAAAGAGAAAGTAATATGTAAAGTGAAGGGTTTGAGCAAGGGAGCGAATATTATGAGTGGTAATCAATGCATGGTAAGGAAGGATGTCGTTAACACATGGTCTAGACTACATGTGAAAAGTTCATCTTAGGTAATATAGTAAGTGCATGTGATGGCAATTAAATGCAAGATGTTTATTGGCATACTGGCAAAGGCATGAGTAGCATAGATCAAGCATTCAATGTCCAAGTTAGATTACCAACTCTTTCAAACTAATAACCTGTTTGTATTGACAATTAAATTAAATTAATAAAATATAAAAGGGGTTTTGTGAAAACAGGCATTAAAGTAGTAGGATAACATAAAGGTAGTGCATGATGCCATACGGGCATTTTCACAAACACATAGCTTGCATGGTAAATACATTTTTGAAAATATAAAATAAAACATGCAAGTAACCCTTTAAAAGGTAATATTAATTGTCAAATAAATCCATCATAATCCACAAGTAAAATATAGAAAATAAAGACCGAAATAAATTTTTAACACCAATTAAGAGGAATAAAAAGAAAGAAATAAAAAGAAAAAAAATATAGATAAAGAAAGTAAAAAAGAAAAAGAAGAATGAAACATAATAAAAAATAAGAATAATAATGGAAAAGTAAAGAAGGAAGAAGCATAAACCTTGATAATGGATGTAAAAAGAAAAGAAAAGGGGGAGGGTAAAAAGTGAGAAAGAGTAAGAAGGAAGAAGGGAGAAGAAGGAAGTAAGAAGGGATAAGAAAAATTAGGATTTGGGGAAGAAAAGATAAGATATTTTGGCTGAACTGGATATTCTGTGCGCCGCACGTGACGCGGACGAGTGGGTCACGCGGTCACGTGGTGTGTGATGTTTTTCTAGTGACGCGAATGCGTGAGTCACGCGGTCACGTGGTGTGATTTGGGCGAATGGCGCGAGGGCAGCGACGTGTTCGCGCAACTCTCTGTCTCGAACTCATTTTGCCAAAATATTTGGGTGACACGATCGCGTGGATGGCCATGTTTGGAGGACGATGCAAACGCGTGGGGCATGCAGTCGCGTGATAGGGCTGGTGCTTCTAGCATCACTCCATCCCCACTCCATCATAACTTGCTGATACGTCGATTTTTAAGGGCACGCGTTCGCGTGGGTGACGCGGACGCATGGTTATGTTTGTGCCTAAGGCACGCGTCCAGCCACGCTTTCGCGTGACTCTCGGTCCAATTCTCTTTTCTATAAAATGCACTAGTGACGCGGACGCGTCGCATGCGTGCTTTTTTTTTAAATTAAAATAAAATGCAGAATGCTCATGCAAACTATATGCAGCTATATGCAGGGATGATGAGAGGAGTCATTGACATCATAAAGTAAAAAAATAAAACCAAGACTGAAACGGAACGATCATATCATGGTGGGTTGTCTCCCACCTAGCACTTTGCTTTTACGTCCTTAAGTTGGACGCTCGTTAGGCTCATTCTGCTTCTCTTGGTGGGTCTTCCAAGAGAAAAATCTCTAGTTCCTTTTGATTCTTCATCTTCTCACCATGATAAAGCTTTAGGCGATGTCCATTGACCTCTAGAAATTTGGAGTTAGTAGGATGACGCAGGTGGAAAATTTCTTATGGCTCTACCTTTTCTACTGTGTATGGACCTTCTCATCTTGATCTCAGTTTACCCGGCATGAGCCTCAGTCTAGAGTTATATAGTAGAACTAACTCCCCTGGTCTAAATTCTCTCCTTTTAATGTGCTTGTCATGGACAGCCTTCATTTTCTCCTTGTAACGCCTGGAGTTGTCATATGCTTCTAGGCGGAGGTTCTCCAGTTCTGCTAGTTGCAGCTTTCTTTCAGCACCAGCTTTTGTAAGATTCATGATGCACTCTTTTACAGCCCAGAAAGCCTTGTGTTCCACCTCTACGGGGAGGTGGCAAGCCTTTCCGTATACCAAGCGGAAGGGGCTCATCCCAATGGGGGTCTTGTACGCTGTTCTATATGCCCAGAGTGCGTCTTGTAGCCTGGCACTCCAGTCCTTCCTATGAGGTTTTACTAGCTTCTCCAGAATATGTTTAATATCTCTATTAGAGACTTCTGCCTGCCCATTGGTCTAGGAATGATAAGTTGTTGCTACTTTGTGAATTATCCCATGCTTTTTCAGTAATCCTTTTAGTCTCCTGTTACAAAAATGGGTGCCTTGATCACTCACGATTGCCCGTGGTGATCCAAAGCGACAGATAATATGGTTTCTAACAAAGGAAACAACAGTGTTAGCATCATCAGTGCGGGTAAGAATTGCTTCCACCCATTTAGAAACATAATCTACGGCTAACAGTATATAAGAGTAACCGTTAGAATTTGGAAATGGATCCATGAAGTCAATGCCCCAAACATCAAAAATTTCACAGAAAAGCATAATCTGTTGAGGCATCTCATCCCTCTTGGGTATATTACCAAACCTTTGGCATGGGGAACAGGATTTACAAAATTCAGCAGCATCTTTAAAAAGAGTAGGCCACCAGAATTCACAGTCTAGAATTTTTCTAGCTGTTCTTTGAGGGCCAAAATGTCGTCCACTCTTAGATGAGTGGCAGGCCTCTAAAATGGACTTGAATTCTAATTGAGGCACACACCGTCTAATTACCTGGTCAGCACCACACCTCCATAAATATGGATCATCCCATATATAATATTTGGACTCGCTTTTTAGCTTATCTCTCTGGTGCTTAGTAAAATTTGGAGAAAAAGTGTGGCTAACTAGATAATTAGCTACAGGTGCATACCAAGGAACTACTTCAGATACTGCTTGTAAGCTATCAAATGGGAAATTATCATTTATAGGAGTGGAGTCATCTTTAATGTGCTCAAGGAGACTCAAGTGGTCTGCCACTAAATTCTGGTTACAACTCCTGTCATTAATTTCTAAATCAAATTCTTGTAGCAGCAGTATCCAACGTATTAGCCTTGGTTTGGACTCTTTTTAGCTAATAAATATTTTAGAGCTGCATGGTCTGAGTACACTACTACCTTGGTACCAAGTAAATAGGCTCAGAATTTATCCAGAGCAAAAACAATAGCAAGAAGCTCTTTTTCAGTAGTAGTTTAATTAGACTGAGCAGCATCTAAAGTCTTACATGCATAAGCAATTACAAAAGGGTCCTTACTTTCGCGCTAAGCCAGCGCTGCTCCTACTGCATGGTTGGAAGCATCACACATAATTTCAAATGGCTGGCTCCAGTCTGGTCCTCTCACAATTGGAGCTTGAGTCAGGGTGATCTTCAGATTATCAAACGCTTGCATACAGCTCTCACTGAACTCGAACTCAATATCTTTCTGCAACAATCTGGATAAAGGTAGTGCTACCTTACTGAAGTCCTTAATAAATCTCCTGTAAAAACCTGCATGGCCAAGGAACGAACGGACATCCCTCATGGAGGAGGGGTAAGGTAAACTAGAAATAACATCCACCTTTGCTAGATCTACAGAAATGCCAGTATTAGACACAACATGTCCTAGTATAATTCCTTGTTTGACCATAAAGTGACATTTTTCAAACTTTAATACAAGGTCTGTATTAACACATCTATCTAACACTCTAGATAAACTATCCAAGCAAAGGCTAAATGAATCACTATATATGCTAAAATCATCCATAAAAATCTCCATACAGTTCTCAATAAGATCAGAGAAAAGACTCATCATGCATCTTTGGAAAGTAGCTAGTGCATTGCACAAGCCAAAGGGCATTCTCTTATAAGCATAGGTCCCAAAAGGACATGTCAAAGTGGTCTTTTCCTGATCTTCAGGAGCTATATGAATTTGAAAGTAGCCTGTATAACCATCTAAAAAGCAGTAATGGGATTTACCTGACAGGCGATCAAGCATCTGATCAATGAATGGCAAGGGGTAGTGATCCTTGCAAGTGGCTTGGTTGAGACGCCTATAGTCAATGCAAACTCTCCATGAATTCTGCACTCTAGTTGTCAGGAGCTCTCCATGCTCATTACTTATTGTTGTGACTCCAAACTTCTTGGGAACCACTTGTACTGGACTGACCCATTCACTGTCTGAGATGGGGTAAATGATATCTACTTCATGTAGTCTGGTTACTTCTTTCTTGACAACTTCTAAGATGGTGGGATTCAATCTTCTTTGAGGCTGACGGACAGGCTTTGCTCCCTCTTCTAAGAATATGCTATGTTCACAAACTTGAGGGCTAATGCCTACTATATCCGCCTGCCTAAAGGAATAGTTTCTAATTCATTAATTTTATCTTTATGTATGCACAAATCCTTTAGAAACTTTGCGTATATAGGTACCTATTGAATAACATCAAAAAGGGGAACAGTTACCTCGACCTTTTTGAATATTTCTACCATTTTGGGGTCAAGTTCCATCTGTTTTCTGGGCTTCCTTGCAAGTTGTGAAAAGGGAATAGGAGGGGCGCGATTTGTAGCTTTAGCATCCCTTGGGGCTTCATTCTGTGGTTGAACTTCTTCTTCTTCAACTATGTCTTATACGTCCTCTTCTTCTTCAGCTTCTTCCACTTCCACCACATCCTTTGCTGGCATGTTTTCTGGTGGGTTTGGATCCTCATGGTTCCTCTCCTGTAATGTGGTTCCAGACCTCAAAGTGATGGCGTTGATGCCACCTTTGGAATTAGGCAGTGGTTGAGAGGGAATTCCATTAGAGCTTGAAGGTTGATGTGTGGAATTAAGTGAGGAATCCATCCGGGAGACGAGAGCTTGTAAAGTGGCAGTCAAGCCATTCAGACTAGAGTTCAGCTGGGCCTGCATGTCTTGTTGTCCTTGTGCAAGAGAACGGAGTATCTCGTTATTTGATGAGGAATTAGAATAAGCAGTCTGAGAAACCTGTTGTTGGGTTTGCTGGGGTCCTTGTGATTGTCTTAGGTGAGGTGCCCTGTAAGGTTGGTTCTGATTCTGATATCTATTGTTGTTATTGTTATTCCACCTATGGTTTCCATTATTGTCTCTTCCTCCTCTGTTAAAGTTATCCCTCCAGCCATGGTTAGAATTATCTCTCCAGCCTTGGTTGGAGTTGTCCTGCCATCCATTGTTATTGTTGCCACCTTGGTTGTAGTTGCCACCTTGTTGATTGTATCCTTGATTCAGGCCGTTATAGAAGTTGTGAGTGGCTACCACAGTGTTGTCTTCCTAGAGCTGCGGAGATTCATCAGTATAATAACTATAATCAGCACAGATCCCACACACTCTTTGTGGAACTAACTGTTGGCTTGGTTGTGGTGAAGGCTGAGCTTGTTGTGCCTGCTGTTGATTTAACTGCATCTGCTTCAGTAGGTTAGTCATTTCACATATACTCTGGGTAAGAGCAGTAGTCTCTTTGCTAGAGAAAATCTCTGCATAAGCTTTAGGATGGTTGCGCCTTTGTCTATGATTCCTAGTGGACTCAGCTAAGTCGCTGATCAGTTGCCATGCTTCATCTGCGGTTTTGTACTTTTTTAGAGAACCATTACTGGCACCTTCCAGTGTAGTCTTATCATGGGGGTTTATGCCTTGAGTGAAGTAGCTGATCAATACTAGTTTACTAATCATGTGATGGGGACATGCGTCCAGGAGATTGTTGAAGTGCTCCCAATATTCATAGAGAGTCTCTGATTCACCTTGAACAATGCAGGAGATCTCTTTTCTCAGTCTATCTGTGACTTCAGCTGGGAAGTATTTTCCAAAAATTCTCTCCTGAGTGTATCCCAGTTGGTAACAGTTGCTTCAGGTTGGGAGTAGTACCACTCTCTTGCCTTTCTCTCAAGAAAAAATGGGAAAGTGGTTAACAGAATAGAAGTTTCATCTGCACCATGACGCCTAACAGTAGAACAGGCTGTCTGGAAATCCCTAAGGTGCTTGATAGGCTCTTGAGCAGGTAAGCCATGAAACTTGGGCATCAAGTTGATCAGTGCGGTTTTTAGTTCAAATCTGCAACTACAGTCGGATGATGCACTTGATACGGCTGTAGTGTAAAATCTGGGGTTCCAGCTTCCTGGAGGGTAATTCTTTTAGTTTTGCCATGGTATATGCACGTGAATCAACTGAATCGGTAGTAAAGGAGCTTATTTCGCTCTCAGATGGTGGTTCAGATTCGCCCTCAGATGAGACTGGAGAATCGATAATAATCACTTCACCACCCTCGGAGGCTAACCGACGTCGAGTTCGTCTAATATGTGAAGGAGTTCTTTCACTTTTAGGATCAAATAGGACTAAAGTTGGATCAGGCAATAAACGCGTCATTCAATGAGAAAAACAAATAGCTCATGGTAACAGAAGTAAAAATAAAATATGCAAATAAAAATAAAATATATACACCAATTAATAATTTAGCACACTATTGCAACTCCCCAGCAACGGCACCAAAATTGATGCGTGGCAGAAGTTAACCAATTTAGAGATTTCAATTAAGAGGACAGCGTTGCACGTATAGCTCTTAACCGGCTAAGATCTGCCTCACCAATTTAAAAAGGGTTGTCACAAATTTTAGAAATAAAATACTGGGAGTATGAGTCCCAGGTCGTCTCCCAACGAGTTGCAGGAAGATGTGCTATTTTACTAATCAGAGGTTTTCCAAAATGGTTGGATGCGTGTTGAGTGTCAGCATGTTCCCTAGGTTTAGTCTGTATTTCTGTGCAGAAAACTGGGTCAAAATGCGGCCCGAAATCGCCCCCAGCGTATTCTGTTATTTTTGCAGATCGCGCAGGTCACGCGTACATGTCGTCCATGCGTTCGCGTCATTCAGCAATTTTCCTTGTCACGCGTTCACGTGGTTCACGCGTTCGCGTCATTTGTGCAGACTCCAATCCATGCGTTTGCGTCAGGCACGCGTTTGCATCGCTGCAAATTCTCCATTTCGCGCGTTCGCGTGGGCCATGCGCTCGCGTCATTGCTCGCTGTTCATCTCCTTAGTTTCTTGTGTTCCTTCCATTTTTGCAAGCCTCCTCCCTAATTTCCAAGTCATTCATGCCCTATGAAGCCTGAAACACTTAACATACGGATCACAGGATCGAATGGGATAAAGGAGAATTAAAACAGCAATTAAAAGTCTCTAGGAAGCAAGTTTTCAACCATGGAGTGATTTTGGGAAGGAGTTTTAAATACATGTTAATCATATGAATAAGTGGGTAAAGATTTGATAAAACCACACAATTAAACACAATATAAATCATAAAATAATAGTTTATCAGAGGTTTTCTATAATCAGTTACCTGATGCATTGAGTCTTAAAGCAGCCACTATTTTTTTAGGTTTAACTTTAAACAAACCATAGCCTGTGTCCAGTTTGTTATTGTCCAAATTAAAGGAGTTAGCCAACTTCTTTAACAGTTTGTGTGGCACATTCATTGGCAGGATGTGCATGAGGCCACCAAATCCCAATTCGCGAACAATGGCTTTCTTTAGTTCGCTCATCTTTTTAAACTTTTCATTCAATAATCTCGTGGCACATTTCAAGTCTTTGGTTTGTTGTAAACAAAGCAAAATGAGAGTCATTTAAATAACCTATATTTACATTAGGAATAATTGGGTCTTGGTTGTCATTTTTTCTATAAGGAATAAGAAATACTGTCAATAGATAAAAATACGGGGCAAGTAACAGACACATACACCCAAATACCAGCCACGTACACCCAAAATCCAGCCTCATACACCCAAATCCAGTCTTATACACATTTATTATTTTTTTATTACACGAATTTAAATGAGTTCAAAATGATATTCAAGTCAACCAAACATGCGTACATTGAGACTACAAGGTCAAGCACAAGTACAACAGCTCCAGTTACACTTCAATACTTTTAATATATATATCAGTTTCATACAACTCTATTTTTTTGAATTCCATGACATTATATTACTTTAGAATGATATTTAAGCTCAAAATGGCACTATAAGCACCAGTCACATTGCAACTGTGATATATACACCCAAAAATCAGCCACATACACCAAAAATGATTTCACTTGAAATACAGTACAGAGTTTATATCTATACAAACTCACTTCAAAAACATACATGCACAAAATATGCACAAAAACAGATGAAACTAGACGTTAAACTATTCACTCGAAGTACGTAAAACAGCGTAAATGACTTGGACAATTTCATGAGAACAGTAATATCAAATGTAAACCAAGTACAGTGAAACACAGAGAGAAATACGATGATATAATGGTTCGCATTCGAAATCAGAAACAGAAATCTCAAATCCTAATAGAACAGTCAAACAGTACCTTGAATAATGTTTCTTCTTTCTTTTTGGTGTTTTTTGATGGAGATTTGGAAGTTTTCTTGTTGATTTCGTCTACTTTTGGCGAGGAATTTGACAGTTTCTTCAGAGTGGGTGTTGGTTTCGAATGTGGTTTGAATCTGGAGGGTTGTGGTTTTGATTGACAAAGAAGAAGAAGAAGAAGAGTCTTTCGTAATGATGAGTACTGAATAGTGCACTTTGGAAACGGTTGAGTAATGTGAGTGTCTTTACGCTCGAGTGGGAAGAGTATACGCGCGTGTGTTTTGTTGGACTTGGCCCAACTTGTAAAACTTGTAATCCCAAATAGCTTGTATGTGTAGCATAACTCTATCTTTAATTCTTTAATTAAAGTATTTATTTGAAAATAATAGTATTTTTATTTATAATTATTGTTGGATAAATTGGTTTTCAATTATATTACTCCAAATTTTATTAAAATTACTAAACCACTATTATTCCTTTTTACCCAAAACAAACCCTAACCTTAAAACTCAACACACACAACCCTAACACTAACATTTTTTCGCAGCTGCCAACCCCCCTTCAACGCACAACACACACATGCAACGGAAAGGAAGAGAGAAAGAGAGAAAAAGAGAAAAAGGAGTGAGAGGTTGCTGGCTTGCTGTTGCCGCATCCTTATGCCACCGTCGCCCTCATGGAGGGGGTCGTGAGAGAGAGAGAAAGAGAGAGAGAGAGAGAGAGAGAGAGAGAGCTCGCACTACCATAGCCATACGCCGTTGCTGCTGTTTTATCACCGTCCATGGTGCCACGAGGAGTGTTGTCGTCGCGGAGAAGGAAGACACGTGAGAAGGAGCCGCCACACCTCACCATCACCGCATTTTGTCGCCACCATCGAAGAAGCCACTATCATTAACGCCAGTTGGGCCATCACCATTGAGCCAGACGAGAGAGAGAAGACGCGGGCCTGGAACCCAGACGAACTGGAGGAGCTGTCCTTGAACGTCGCGGCTGCTAAGGAGAGGAAGGAGGAGATGCGTCTTGCTGTTGTCGCCGCCATGCAGAACATCCGCTGTTGATGCTCCGCTGTGGCTATTGCTGCCATGGCTACTATCATTTTATTCTTATGTTACTTTCTAAATTTAATAAGTAATTTCTTTCCGAAACCCTTGAGATACCAGTTTCTGTTATATGTGGCTGAGGTTTTTGCGGTGTTATTGCCATAGGGTTGAGTATCGGTGCTAGCATGTCGTGATTGGAGTTATGGTTGTTGTTGCAGAAGCGTTATGGAACTGTGGTTGTGGCTGCCACTATTGCGGTCCAAGAGAAAAAGGAGTTTTGTTGCGTAGTGAGTCGCGATCGAGGTAGGGGTGTAACAACCCAACTTCTAGCACGTCATGATTGTAGTAAGGCGTTTCTACCAAATTCTTTTATTATCTATTTAAATATTGAGTCTTTACGTGTTAGTCTGTCTACAGTTTTACTAAAGATTAAAACTTTTTCATCTTATGAGAACAGATAACACATATTCACATACTTAATATTAATAATATTTTATAGTATTACATACAAAACCATTTACAAAACCTACGCCTCTGAATAAAACTTCAATTCACAAGGCGAGAAAAAAATAAATTCTAACAACAACTCAACTGGCAAATAAATTCTTCTATGCTTCTGCAGCTTCACAATAAGCCTTCATACTTGTAGCTAAAAGGGGTGCAAATAGGGGGTAAATACAAAACTTATACAATTACAAAACAAACTTTAATTTTTATTAAATTACTTCTTCAACCTAAAAATAAATTTTGTTCCAATACTTATCCCATTATCAAAAAAACCGAACCCCATTCTAAAAATTCTTCAAGTTTTCTGCTTGATTTTTAATCCGTTTTTTAGCTTTACAGTTACCGACTTTTCACAGAGTTCAATTTAACCTTCCAACCATCAAATCCTATCAAATTCTCAAGAGTTTAAATTAGGAACATCCCCAAATAAAGTCACAAATTGTTGATTCTTGGCTGTCCAATGGTAACTGAACCATGAATCCAAGAAATGAACAAGATTTAATCACAAATAAAACACAAAACCACTCAATTTTGAGCCATAAAAATCAAATCAACAATCACACATCAAGAACATATTTAATTACTATAAAATTAGTAAATCCTACCTTTGTATGACAGCCACCAAACCGAAATACAAAGGAGGCTTTCTGAACGAGAAATCAAAGAAGAAAACATCAAAATCGGCTACTCCACCTCTGAGACTCCCACTTGGCCGAACCATGCATGGAAGATCAGCGGTGCCACTGTTAATTTTTCCCGAACAAAATTGAAACCAACATGAAGAAGAGAAAGATACGAACACTTTAATTGAATTTGATTTTTGATCAGAGATACGAAACTCGATAAATCAAAATCGGAAGCTTTCAGGTGCCATTGAAGCTTTCACGTTCTCTCTCTTTCTCTTGTCTCCAATTCAGTTCGGTGATGATGATGATGATGAGGACTAATGGGATATAATAGTGCTTAAATTGATTAGGTGACATGTGGGGGTTTGGGTGTCACGTTATGGAGGCGCTAAGTCAGCGATTCAAGTTATAAATATCTTAAACGGTAACTATGAAAGATGGATATATTAAAATACAAGTAATAATATATATAGGGGTAAATATGTATGAGTTACTAATATAAATGATACTAGTAACATAATGATAAAAGATATACGATATTGCATTAGCAAAGTTAAGTTCATTGAAGAGTACCGATATTTACTTATATCGGCAGATATTGAGCTCGATAATAATATTATTAACGAAACTCGGATGATTTTTGGGTCTCAAAAAGAATTATATTTTGGATCCTTGGAAAAAAGCTTTGAAAGTAGTTTGGTGGTTTTTGAAAGCTATTGAATTCAAATGTTTAAACTTAAAGTGGTATTGAAGATTGATTCAGGACTTTTGATTTAGTGAAAAATGGGTTTTTGATGGAGATATACAAGGTACTCACCCTGCGAGGTGCACAGGGCACTCAACCCGGCAAGGAGCACAGGGCACTCAATCCTGCGAGGGTCTCTTTGATGGAGAGGTGTACAGAGGACTCACCCTGTGAGTATATAGGAAATTCTGCCTGTGATGTGTACAAGACACTCAATCCTGCGAGACATATAGTGTACAAATATGCAAGAAACCTTAGAGAAAAAATGTCCGGGATAGCTACTGGATGTGTCACGTTCTGGCAATGTAACCGACACGTGAGCTCATGGCCAGTAGGACAAGCATGCATCATACTGAATTTTTTTTCCATTTTTAGGGTGTGCTTAAGTGTTTTGGTTGCCTATCTGATGAATTCTGTCTAATGGTGCAGATTTAGAATATCCACAACTGAACTGGTAAGTGCACCGGGTCGTCCAAGTAATACCTTAGGTAAGTGAGGGTCGATCCCACTAGGACTGAGGAACTGAGCAACAATGGTCAACTGATTGGCTTAGTCAGGCAAACAAAAAAGTTGATTATCTGGGTTTTTAAAAGCATTGAACAATAAATCAAGAGTAAAAAAAGTAACAATGTATTTGGTGTAGAAATCAATAAGAAAAATAATTAAGGTATCAGAGATATTTAGTTTTCCAAATTAAGTTTTCTTACCAACTATTTTAATCATGCAAGATTCATTTCATGTAAAACTGTAATTAACTAGACCCAAATCACTTAGTGATTTAGTCTCCTCTAACCTTCATCAACCGTCAATCTCTTGGTCACTTGATTCTGATTAAAAGGTTAAGCTCAAATGTAGTTTATGGCCACAAAAACCCTAATTAGCCAAAGCTAAATGGTTAATGAATGTAGATGATGAAATGAGTATTGAATGTGTGGATGATAATTGTGATATAATGATTGTGATGTGATGATTTTGTAAATTGATGAAGGGTGTATATGAGGAATTAGATTGTGTAAATTATTGGTATGAAAATATTGAATTGAAATTATGGATTAATGTTGAATTACGGTGAAAATGTTGAGTGAATTAGCTTTGGAAATGATGAAAGTACAATGGAATGGTAAAGTATAGAATGTGGTCGTGTTTGTGATGAAAATAGGTATGTTTTGGTTATGAAATTTGGAAATTTGAGAACTTTGATATTTTTTAGTAGCACTTGATTTTTTGTGAACTTTGGTGGATCATAACTTTAGCCTCAAATTTTGAAATTTGTTGGAAATTGTTTTAAATTAAAAATGATTTAAAGAGCTTTAAATTGATATAAAGTTTGATGGAAATGGATTTTTGTAGAGGAAATTATGAATGTTTAAAGTTTGGTGTTTAAAATTGATTTCTGCAACTTTAAAGAATTTAGCAATTCTGGGATGGCACGCGTACGCGAGAACCCCTATACGCAAGCGTGCGTCTCTGCAGGCCCTCATGCGTACGCGGCCCTATGTATGCGTACGCGAGATGGGCCAAAAAGCAGGTTGATAAACTACTATTTTATGGTTTATCTTGTGCTCATTTGAGTGGTTTTTATCAATTCTTTACCCACTTATTCATATGATTTGCATGAGTTTACGTTTTCCTTCCTAATCTTATGCTATGATTGAAAACATGCTTCTTTGGTCTTAATTTTGATATGTTTAATCTTCTCTTATTACCATTCGATGCCTTGATATGTGTGTTAAGTGTTTTCAGAGATTACAGGGCAGGAATGGCATGGAGGATGGAAAGGAAGCATGCAAAAGTGGAAGGAATACAAGAAGTTGAAGGAATTGCAAAGCTGTCAGCCTAACCCTCTTGCACTAAAACGGTCATAACTTGAGCTACAGAGGTCCAAACGATGCGGTTCCAGTTGCTTTGGAAAGCTAACGTCCGGGGCTTCGATTTGATATGTAATATGCCAGAGTTTCTCTAATGATAAGTAACGCGAACGCGTGCTCCACGCGGATGCATCGCAGTGACGAAAATCAGCGTGGCAGATTTCTTCTCCAGCGATTTCTGGGCTATTTTCGACCCAATTTTCGGCCCAGAAAATACAGAATAGAGGCTATAAAGTGGAGGAATCCATTCATTTATAAGGATCATGCTTTCATAATTCATAATTTTAGGATTAGATATAGTTTTTAGAGAGAGAGGTTCTCTCCTCTCTCTTAGGATTTAGTTTTAGGATTTAGGATTATTTCTTCTTCATCACAGGTTCAATGTTCTTTTAATTTAGTTTCTCTTCTACTTTTATTTATTTTGGTACTTTGGTTTACTTATTTTTCTTATTGATTCTCTTCTTTTATGACCTCTTCTTTATAAATCTTGGCATTTTCTTAGGTTGAGATCTGAACTCCTCCATTTCCTGCAGCTGCAAGACCCTCTTTTCACCAGCAGCAACGCTATCAAAATTTAGTAGCTTGAGAGCCTAGAGGGCTTTGTGTTCCAGCTCCAATGGTAAATGACAAGCTTTTCCATATACCAGTTGATATGGGGACATCCCGATTGGTGTTTTGAATGCCATTCTGTATGCCCAAAGAGCATCATCCAGCTTCTTCGACCAATCCTTTCTTGATGCTCCTACAGTCTTTTCCAGAATCCTTTTTAGCTCTCTGTTAGATATCTCAGTTTGACCACTTGTTTGGTGGTGGTAAGGCGTGAAAATCTTGTGTTTCACCCCGTATTGTAGGAGGAGCGCTTCTAGTGGTCTGTTACAAAAATGGCTCCCTCCATCATTGATGAGTGCTCGGGGGACTCCAAACCGGCTAAAGATATTCTTTCTGAGGAAGTTCATGACTACCTTGTTGTCGTTCGTTGGGGTTGCAATAGCCTCTACCCAGTTGGAAACGTAATCCACTGCTACCAAGATGTACTTGTTTGCATATGAGGTTGGGAATGGTCCCATGAAATCGATTCCCCACACATCAAACAGTTCCAGTTCTAAGATGAAATTCTATGGCATCTCATTTCTTTTGGGTAAGTTTCCAGTTCTTTGACATTCATTGCAATTCTTTACTAGTTCTTTGGCATCCTTGAAAAGGGTGGGCCAAAAGAATCTGCTTTGTAACACCTTGGCTGCAGTTCTATCCCCTCCAAAATGGCCTCCATAGCACGAGCCGTGGCAGTTCCACAAGACCTCTCGTCCCTCTTCTTCCGAAACACAACTTCTCAGGATTCCATCTGAACACTTCTTGAAGAGATATAGTTTATCCCAAACAAAATACTTTGCGTCATTGATGAGCTTTTTCTTTTGATGTTTGTTGATCTCTGGAGGTAAAGCCCCAGTTGCCTTGAAATTGGCAATGTTTGCAAACCAGGGTGCTTTGTGAACCGTCATTAACTACTCATCTGGGAAACATTCATTTACACTTGTATCATGTGTTCCACCTTTTTCATGAGGGATCCTGGATAGGTGATCGGCTACCTTGTTCTCCATTCCTTTCTTGTCTCTAATCTCAATATTGAATTTCTGCAACAATAAGATCCACCTTATCAGTCTTGGTTTTGACTCCTGCTTGGCAAACAAGTATTTAAGTGCTGTATGGTCTATGAAAACAATCACTTTGGCACCAATGAGGTATGATCTAAACTTGTCAATTACAAAAACTATTGCCAGTAACTCCTTTTCAGTAGTGGTAGAATTTCTTTGAGTGTCATTGAGGACTTTGCTGGCATAGTATATCACATGGACTAAGTTATCTTTCCTCTGTCCTAACACTGCCCCAACTGCAAAATCAGATGCATCACACATCAATTCAAATGGTAAGTTCCAGTCAGGTGGGGAAATGATACGGGCAGAGGACAACCTCTTCTTTAAATTTTCGAATGCTAGCATGCATTTTTCATCAAAGGCAAATGGTGTATTAGATACAAGGAGATTGCTTAGGGGCTTGGCTATCTTTGAAAAATCTTTAATAAACCTTCTGTAAAAGCCAGCATGCCCCAGAAAGCTCCTAATTGCCTTGACATCACTTGGTGGGGGTAATTTTTCAATAAGTTCCACCTTAGCTCTGTCTACCTCAATGCCTTGGTTAGAAACCTTATGGCCAAGAACTATTCCTCCTGTCACCATAAAGTGACATTTCTCCCAGTTCAAGACCAAGTTGTTTTCTTGACATCTTTTTAATACCAGGGCCAGGTGATTTAGGCAATTAGGGAAGGAATCTCCGAATACCGAAAAGTCATCCATAAAAACTTCAATGAACTTTTCTATCATATCTGAGAAAATGGAGAGCATGCAGCGTTGGAAAGTTGCAGGTGCATTACATAGCCCAAATGGCATGCGCCTGTAGGCAAACACTTCATATGGGCAAGTGAATGAGGTTTTCTCTTGGTCTCTCGGATCAACCACTATTTGGTTATATCCTTAATAACCATCGAGAAAACAGAAATATGCATGTCCTGCAAGTGTTTCTAGCATCTGATCCATGAAAGGAAGGGGGAAATAATCTTTTCTTGTAGCTTCATTGAGTTTTCTGTAGTCTATGCACATCCGCCATCCTGTGACGGTCCTTGTTGGGATTAGTTCGTTCTTCTGATAGGGGACTACAGTGATTCCTCCCTTTTCTGGGACAACTTTCACGGGGCTGACCCACGGGCTGTCGAAAATCGGGTAGATTACCCCTCCCTGCCATAACTTCATAACTTCTTTCTGTACCACTTCCTTCATGACTGAATTTAGCCTCCTTTGGGGTTGAATGGATGGTTTGGCATCATCTTCCAACAGTATCTTATGCATGCATATGGCCGAACTGATTCCTTTCAGGTCAGCGAGAGTCCATCCAATGGCATCCTTATGCTTTCGCAATACTTGGAGTAATTCATCCTCTTGATCTCGGCTGAGGGATGAGTTTATGATTACTGGGTAACTTTCACTTTCTCCTAAGTATGAATATTTGAGAGTGGGTGGCAGTGCTTTGAGTTCAGGTTTGGGTGCTTCTATCTTTTTATTCTCCTCCTTTGGTGCACCCTGTATATGAATCTCTGCTGTTGCAGCCTCTTTGCTAGATGTTGATTCCTCCTCTGTTAACCCTTCAAGTTCTTCTTCTTCAAAAATCTCCTGTACTGCATCTTCCAGTGAATCCAACCTCATACATTCTCCCAATGGTTCTGGTGGGTAACTCATGACCTTGAACACATTGAATGTCATCTTTTCACTGTGTAATCTCAAGGTGAGTTCACCTTTTTGAACGTCGATGACAGCTCCAGCAGTGGCCAAGAACGGTCTCCCCAGGATGATGGAGGCCTTGGCTTCCTCCTGCATGTCCAGCACTACAAAGTCTGCTGGGAAGATAAAATCTCCTACCTTTACCAGCAAATCTTCTACTATGCCATGAGGAAATTTGAACGATCGGTCTGCCAGTTGTAGGGCCATTTTTGTTGGCTTAGCCTCCTCAATCCTCATTTTTCTCATCATAGCTACTGACATCAGATTTATGCTGGCTCCTAAGTCACACAGAGCCTTCTTCACTGTGATTTCCCCTATAATACAAGGGATCTGGAAACTCCCAAGATCCTTCAATTTCTGGGGTAGTTTGTGCTGAATGATGGCACTACATTCTTCGGTTAGTATCACAGTCTCATTACTCTTCTAGCTTTTCTTCTTAGTCATTAATTCCTTTAAAAACTTGGCATAGAGCGGCATTTGCTCTATTACTTCAGCAAAGGGTATGTTGATTTGTAGTTTCTTGAAGATTTCCAAAAATCTTAAGAACTGGTTGTCGTCCCCCTTCTTCCTTAATTGCTGAGGGTATGGTGTCTTTGGGATGTCTGGCTTCATCATTTCTCCTTTTTGCTGTGAACTAGGAATGGGGATTTAGACTTCATCTCACTCCTCTTTTCTTTCGTTTGAGTTTTTCTCTTATGAATTCTTAGGAATTTCTTTCAATTCCTTCCCACTTCTAAGGGTGATGGCCTGACATTCCTCTCTTGGGTTTGGATCGCTGTTACTGCACAGGTTATGGGTGGGAATTTGCTTGAATAGGTAGCCAATTTGTGTCTCAAGTTTCTTGATGGCAGCATCTTGATTCTGCATATTGGACCGCACTTCCTCTTGGAACACTTTACTGTCCTGGACTTCCTTACATATGACTTCAAGTAGAGTTTCAATCCTTGAGAGTCTGTCTTCGGATGATGGTGGGTTGGAGTTGGAGTGATGAGAAGGGCCATTCTGGCTTTGGTATGGATGTTGAGGTATGTTGTTAGGAAGGTGCTGATATGATCTCTGTGTGGAATGTTGGTGAGCCGCATTATTGTTGGGGTTGTGACGTCTCTGATCTTGGCCTTGGTCTTGTTGGTTTCCCCACCCAAAGTTTGGGTGGTTCCTCCAACCAGGATTGTAAGTCTTGGAGTATGGATCATGTGCCTGCCTGAATGAGTTTCCAATATAGTTGGCTTGTTCCTGATCACCATCTGCCTCTGCATTCACACCTTCTTGAGTTGCTGATGAGGTGGTGATTGCTGCTACTTGGTTCCTCTCCATCTTTTTGGTAAGGTCAGCCAGCTGCTTGGTAATCAGCTTGTTCTGGGCCAGCAGTGCATCCACGTTATTCAGCTCCATCACTCATCTAGTGTTGCCTCTTTCAGAAGCATAGAAGTAGTCATTCTCAGTTACAGTCTCAATGACATCTATGGCCTCTTCAATGGTCTTCTTCTTGTTCAGAGATCCCCCGGATGAGTGGTCTACTGCCTTCTTTGATTCATAGGAAAGACCTTCATAGAAAATGTGTAACTGCACCCATTCATTGAACATATCTGACGGGCACCTTCTTGTCAAGTCTTTAAATCTCTCCCATGCTTCGTAGAGAGTCTCACCATCCTGTTGTCTAAAAGTTAGAACTTCATCTCTCAACATGTTAATTCTTTGAGGAGGATAGAATCTCGCCAAGAACTTGTTCACCACATCCTCCCAGGTTGTTAAATGGTATGCGAAATTGTTACTCAGAGGTTGTAAAATTTGTTGTTCGTTCTTTTGAACTAAAAATCATAAGATGTCTAATACAATAGTAAAAAGTCCTATTTATACTAAACTAGTTACTAGGGTTTATAGAAGTAAGTAATTGATGCATAAAATCCACTTCCGGGGCCCACTTGGTGTGTGCATGGGCTGAGCTTGAAGTTTACACGTGCAGAGGCTTCATCTGGGGTTGAACGCCAAATTGTAACGTGTTTTTGGCGTTCAACTCTGGTTCGTGACGTGTTTCTGGCGTTTAACTCCAGACTGCAGCATAGAACTGGTGTTCAACACCCTTTTGCGTCATCTAAACTCGGCCAAAGTATGGACTATTATATATTGCTGGAAAGCGCTGGATGTCTACTTTCCAACGCAATTGGAAGTGTGCGATTTTGAGTTCTGTAGCTCTAGAAAATCCACTTTGAGTGCAGGGAGGTCAGAATCCAACAACATTAGTAGTCCTTCTTCAACCTCTGAATCTGATTTTTGCTCAAGTCCCTCAATTTCAGCCAGAAAATACCTGAAATGATAGAAAAACACACAAACTCATAGTAAAGTGCAGAAATGTGAATTTAACATAAAAACTAATAAAAACATCCCTAAAAGTAACTAGATCCTACTAAAAACATACTAAAAACAATGCCAAAAAGCGTATATCTGTGGAGGAAAGTGCATCCCTTGAGGTATCTCAGGGATTTCTTGATGATGAGCTTCCTCACGTGTTTCTTGAGCTCCATGAGTGGGCTCTCTTTTTTGCTCCATCCTTTTCTTAGTGATGGGCTTCTCTTTCTCAATGGGAATGTCTCCTTCTATGAAAGCTCCAGCTGAGTAAGATAGATGGCAAATAAGATGAGGGAAAGCTAGCCTTGCCAAGGGGGAGGACTTTTCGGCTATTTTGTAGAGTTCAAGGGAGATGACTTCATGAACTTCTATTTCCTCACCAATCATGATGCTATGAATCATGATGGCCCGCTCCACAGTAACTTCAGATTGGTTGCTAGTGGGGATGATGGAGCGTTGGATGAACTCCAACCATCCTCTAGCCACAGGCTTGAGGTCCAGTCTTCTAAGTTGAACCGGTTTGCCTTTTGAGTCAATCTTCCTTTGAGCTCCTTCCACACATATGTCCATGAGGACTTGGTCCAACCTTTGATCAAATTTGACCCTTCTAGTGTAGCGGCGTGCATCTCCTTGCATCATAGGCAAGTCAAACGCCAACCTCACATTTTTCGGACTAAAATCTAAGTATTTCCCCCGAACCATGGTGAGATAATTCTTTGGGTTCGGGTTCTTACTTTGATCATGGTTCTTAGTGATCCATGCATTGGCATAAAACTCTTGAACCATTAGGATGCCGACTTGTTGGATGGGGTTTGTTAGAACTTCCCAACCTCTTCTTTGGATTTCATGTCGGATCTCCGGATACTCATTTCTCTTGAGCTTGAAAGGGACCTCGGGGATCACTTTCTTCTTGGCCACAACATCATAGAAGTGGTCTTGATGAGCTTTGGAGATAAATCTTTCCATCTCCCATGACTCAGAGGTAGAAGCTTTTGTCTTCCCTTTTCCCTTTTCTAGAGGATTCTCCGGTCTTGGGTGCCATCAATGGTAATGGAAAAATAAAAAGCTTATGCTTTTACCACACCAAACTTAGAATATTGCTCGCCCTCGAGCAAGAAAAGAAAGAATAGATGAAGAAGATGAAGAAAATATGGAAGAGAGGAGGGAGAGGTATATTCAGCCACGAAGGGGAAGAGAGGGTTGTGTTGTGTGAAAATGAAGAAGAATAGAGGGCTTTATATAGGGAAGGGAGGGGGGGTAAGGTTCGGCCATAAAGGTGATTTTGGGTGGGAAATTGGTTTTGAATTTTGAAGGTAAGTGTGATTTATGAGGTAGGTTTATGGGGAAGAGTGGATGGATGTAAGTGGTGAAGTGGTGATAGGGAAGAGAGATTAAGGTGATTGGTGAAGGGTTTTGGGGAAGAGTGTTTATTGGGAAGAGTGATATAGGATTATTAGGAGGGAAGGTGGGAATATGTTAGGTGGGGATCCTGTGGGGTCCATAGATGTTGAGATGATTCTGTGGGGTCCACAGATCCTGAGGTGTCAAGGATTTACATCCCTGCACCAATTAGGCATGTAAAATGCCTTTGCATGCAATTCTGGCGTTTAAACGCCGAATTGATGCTTGTTCTGGGCGTTCAGTGCCCAGTTCAGTTGATCCAATGCATTTAGTTCATTGGTGAACAGAGGAAGTTCATCTCCCCAAGTCTCATTACCAAATAAATTGGCATTCAGCTTCATGATTGCACCAAGGAACTTGGCAACTTATTCTTCAGTGACATCCTCATTCTCTTCAGAAGAAGAATACTCATCAGAACTCATGAATGGCATAAGGAGGTTTAATGGAATCTCTATGGTCTCTAGATGAGCCTCAGAGTCCTTTGGTTCCTTAGAGGGATACTCCTTATTGATCATTAGACATCCCAGGAGGTCTTCCTCCTTGGGATTCACGTCCTCCCCTTCCTCTCTAGGTTCGGCCATGTTGACTATGTCAATGACCTTGCACTCTTCTTTTGGATTTTCTTCTGTATTCCTTGGGAGAGCACTAGGAGGGGTTTCAGTGATTTTCTTACTCAGCTGTCCCACTTGTGCCTCCAAATTTCTAATGGAGGACCTTGTTTCATTCATGAAACTCACAGTGGCCTTAGATAGATCAGAGACTAAGTTTGCTAAATTAGAGGTATTTTGTTCAGAGTTCTCTGTCTGTTGCTGAGTGGATGATGGAAAAGGCTTGCTATTGCTAAACCTGTTTCTTCCACCATTATTAAAGCCTTGTTGAGGCTTTTGTTGATTCTTCCATGAGAGATTTGGGTGATTTCTCCATGAGGGATTATAGGTGTTTCCATATGGTTCACCCGTGTAATTCACCTCTGCTATTGTAGGGTTTTCAGGATCATAAGCTTCTTCTTCAGAAGATGCCTCTTGAGTACTATTGGATGCAACTTGCATTCCATTCAGATTCTGATAAATCATATTGACTTGCTGAGTCAATATTTTATTCTGGGCCAATATGGCATTCAGAGTATCAATTTCAAGAACTCCCTTCTTCATAGGCGTCCCATTATATCACAGATCTGCAAGAATTCAGTTAAGAACTGAAAAGGATCTTCAGATGAAAGTCCATGAAACTTGCAGTTTTGTTGCATTAGAGAAACTAATTGAGGTTTCAGCTCAAAATTGTTTGCTCCAATGGTGGGGATGGAGATGATTCTTCCATGTAAATTGGAATTAGGTGCAGTAAAGTCACTAAGCATCCTCCTTGCATTATTATTATTTTCAGCTGCCATCTCCTTTTCTTGTTCGAAAATTTCTGTAAGGTTATCTTTGGATTGTTGTATTTTAGCTTCTCTTAGTTTCCTCTTCAGAGTCCTTTCAGGTTCAGGGTCTGCTTCAACAAGAATGTTCTTGTCCTTGTTCCTGCTCATATGA
>NC_029791.2:56530458-56532673 GCF_000816755.2 Arachis ipaensis
AACACTATGAATGCAAGAATGCATATGAAAAACAAGAAAAGACGCAAAACAAGAAAATATGAAGATCAAACAAGAAGACTGGCCAAGAACAACTTGAAGATCATGAAGAACACTATGAATGCATGAGTTTTCGAAAAATGCAAAAAATTTTAGAAAAAATGCAATTGACACCAAACTTAAAAATTGACTCAAGACTCAAACAAGAAACACAAATATTTTTTTGATTTTTTTTTATTTTATGATTTTTTTTTTGGATTTTTCAAAAATTAATGTGAAAAAGAAAAATAAGGATTCCAAAATTTTTAATATGAATTCCAGGAATCTTGCAATGGCGCCAACAACTGGTGCACAATACCATGGTCCAAACATAACTTGACAACTTCGCACAACTAACCAGCAAGTGCACTGGGTCGTCCAAGTAATAAAACCTTACGTGAGTAAGGGTCGATCCCACGGAGATTGTCGGCTTGATGCAAGCTATGGTCACCTTGTAAATCTCAGTCAGGTGGATATCAAATGGTTATGGAGTTTTCGAATAATAATAATAAATAAACAGAAAATAAAGATAGAAATACTTATGTAAATTATTGGTGAGAATTTCAGATAATCGTATAGAGATGCTTTCCTGCTGTCTTCATCCAACCAATCCTACTCCTTTCCATGGCTAGCTTTATATAGGGCATCACCGTTGTCAATGGCTACATCCCATCCTCTCTATGAAAAAGGTCCAAATGCTCTGTCACGCACGGCTAATCATCTGGAGGTTCTTGATCATACTGGAATAGGGTTCACCCTCCTTTTGCGTCTGTCACTACGCCCAGCACTTGCGAGTTTGAAGTTCGTCACAGCCATCCCCTCCCAAATCCTACTTGGAATACCACAGACAAGGTTTAGACTTTCCGGATCTCAGGAATGGCCATCCATGGGTTCTAACTTATACCACGAAGATTCTAATATCTCGGACTCGGTCCCCTGTATTAGATATCTAAGAGATTACTCTCTTTCCTCTTGCTTCCCTCCTTAATCTAAGGAAGGTCCTCTCAGGTTCAAAATCAAAGGAAGTTGAAGCCCCGCTTCTTCTACCTATCATACAACCAACAAGGCAAAAGCAAGAAGGGGGTAGATGCAGAGAGTATTCTTGTTAGAAATGCTGTTAGTGTGAGTGATGCAATATATCAAACAGTTAGTGGGTTAGTGAACTGAGTTGTAAACAACTAAGAAAAGGGTAGAAAAAGGAAGAAAACAGCTAAACTGAAAGTGAATTACCCAAATGAAATCAAACCAAATAAAAAAAATGCTCAATCTAGTTATCCACCAATTTAATCATTGTTGATACAAAATCAATTCCCGACAACGGTGCCATAAACTTGATGCACGGAAACTTGTCTCTCAACAATTTTTCTTGGCAAGTATACCGAATTGTTGTCAAGTAAAAACTCACAATAGAGTGAGGTCGAATCCCATAGGGATTGATTGGTAAATCACCTTTAATTAGAGGAATGTTCTAGTTGATCTAAGCAGAATTTGATGTGAGAGTTGCAGGAAATTAAATGGCAGAAAGTAAATAGCAGAAAATGTAAATGCTGGGAATAAAGATCTGAATATAAATTACGGAAAGTAAATTGCAGAATCTTAAATGGGGAATGGAGAATTTAGCATAAAAGTAAATTGCAGAAATTAAAGAGAATGGGTAAGATTTGAAATAGGGGATTCATTGGGCTTAGGAGATGTTGCATTCTTCGGATCAAGTTCATTTTCATCTCTTCCTCAATCAATGCATTCATTGATCTCCTTAGCAATCTTAAGTGATTGAATTCCAATTCCTTGGTAATTCAATCCCTCAAATCTTGATCAATAGCCAATTCCTTGGTCCAATTGCTCATGAGAAGAGATAAAGTATGGTCACTGATTATACCACATGTATTTCCAAATCAAAGTGTTGGTAGGATTATATGTCACTATATCCATCTAAACCCCAATTTGGTCCAACATGAGAAAGCATTTCTAGATTGATCTCTTCATTCCTCTTCCAAGGTTTTGAAGAGATCCAAGTATGAATAGCTTCTTTTCCAAGACAACTACCCAATTGAATGAAGATTAAAAGCTTTCTAGTAAAATCAAGAGAAAAGAAAGAAGAAGAATAATGAAAACTATTATTGATCCATCAAATTACAACAGAGCTCCATAACCCAATGAAAGGGGTTTAGTTGTTCAT
>NC_029791.2:56532698-56556619 GCF_000816755.2 Arachis ipaensis
TTATTGCACCATCAATTGCACCTCTTTTTCCTTCGAGGTTCGTAATCACCATTTTCACTCACGGTGATTGCGAGGTTTTCCCGTTAACCGGTGCAATTCTCAGTGCAATTGAGTCAATTGCACTTGAGATTGTACCTTCTCCTTCTATTACGGTTGCAATCACTGTGAGTGGAAACAGTGATTGCAACCTGATTCGGGTATAACCGATGCAATTCTCGGTGCAATTGAACCAATTGGACTTGAGATTGCACCTTCCTCGTACCTTAGCGGTTGCAATCACTGTGAGTGGAAACAGTGATTGCAACCTCTACCTTTAGTTGTGGTGCAATCACCAGATTACACCCTTTCCCCGCAAAACCTCGTAATCACTTTTTCCATCCACAGTGATTGCGAGAGCTTCTAAACCGTTCGGATGCAATTTCCAGTGCAATTGATATGATTGCACTTGAGATTGCATCCCTCTTTCCCCATGAGAGTTGCAATAACCCTTTCCATTTGGGGTTATTGTAAACGCTTCCCGGTTCTCCGTTGCAATCACCAGTACAATCACGGTGATTGCGACTTCAATTGCACCTGGTAAAACCCAATCCTTGCAATCACTTTTTCCACTAACAGTGATTGCAAGAGCTGGGGTATAAAAGTGAAATATTTAACGTGGTAATTAACGTGGGCTATGATTGCTTCAAAGACGTTATTGGCGATCACTTTTCTCATTAGCGTTGCAAGCTAGCTCCCATTCCACGTTAGTGGTCACGTTAGTTAGACTAACGTGGCTTTTCCTTGCTTCCTTTGTCCTGAAATTAAGCAAATAAAGTGCATCAAAGCTCTAATCCAAGTTATGAGTCATGCATCATCCAATTTGTCATTAAATTCATGCATAATTCTCATAAAATCATATAAAATTCACAATGTTTGCTTGAATCAAGATGTGAGTGAAATTCTATCCAAAACTTGCTTATTTCCTAAGAAAATGCATGAAACTACCCTAAAACAATAAAGAAAAGGTCAGTGAAACTGGCCGAAATGCCCTGGCATCAGTCAGGAACAAAGGGGGGTTGGTAGCAGCATCTCCACCATCGGGACCATCATGGCTCCCTGTGCTGGTAAATGAAGTGGAGTTTGGGGTGTCTGGGTCTTTGTAGTTTCCTATAAGTAGCTCCTTGAGGTATGTGAATCGGCGCTTGTTACGGCGCTCTCGTAACTTTGTTTTGTGTTCCTAACGATCCAACTTTTCAAGTATCTAATGGAGCAGTTGGTTTGTTGTAGGTGCTTGTGGTGTTGAAAGAGGAATGTCTTCAGTCAGTTCTGTAGGCTAGCTTGTAGTGGCTGCTGGCTACCGAGACGAGATCTGAAACCAAGGCGGGAAAAGGTAAGTTGCCCGCAATTTGTACGTGTCCCATTGCATTCCAAATGTGTCTTGGAAAGTTTAGGTGCTGGTCTGTAAGGATACACCAGAGTAAAACAGCCATGTCTGCAGTGAAGGAGGATAATCTGTGCCCATACTCGAGCCTCCAAGGTAAGTGCTGAAGCCGATATCCCTTTTGGTCGGGATCAATGGTATCCGTAGATCCATCTGCTGCCAGGTTCTGCTATAACTTTGAGAACGGCATCACAGTCAAATTGGTATGTCTGGCGCTTGAGTGAGGCTTCTTGGAATGCGTCCAATCCTTCTGGAGCAGGTTGAAGATCTAAAGCTTGTTGAATGGTCTCTTCAGTTATGGGGATTTGCTTCTGACGGACATAGACAGACTACATAGTTGGCATGTGAAGGTTGCAGTATAATTCTACTACCCATGAGAGATTAACCTGCCGTGACTGTCTCCGTAGGAATCTCCATTGTCTTCGTTCAATTTGTGGCTCAACAAATTCAGCAATGCGGGTCGGGAGGATGAGAAGGTGCTCATTATTATAATTCCTTGCTACCAGGATGGGGAACATCTGCTCACAGTAGCGGTTAAGAAACTGCGCAGTGTCCTTTGCTCGGAAGGCTTTTTCTTTTTCATCGACCTTGATGATCCTCTTGATTCTTTTTGTTGAGGGATTTACTGCTGTTGAAGATGGCTCTACCACTAATGCTCTTTTTGTTCCTCTCCTTGCTGGTGGTTTGGGAGTAGCTTTCTCTTTGCCTTTCTTGGTGGCCATCCTGAAAAAGGAAAGAGAAAGTAATATGTAAAGTGAAGGGTTCGAGCAAGGGAGCGAATATTATGAGTGGTAATCAATGCATGGTAAGGAAGGATGTCGTTAGCACATGATCTAGACTACATGTGAAAAGTTCATCTTAGGTAATATAGTAAGTGCATGTGATGGCAATTAAATGCAAGATGTTTATTGGCATACTGGCAAAGGCATAAGTAGCATAGATCAAGCATTCAATGTCCAAGTTAGATTACCAACTCTTTCAAACTAATAACCTGTTTGTATTGACAATTAAATGAAATTAATAAAATATAAAAGGGGTTTTGTGAAAATAGGCATTAAAGTAGTAGGATAACATAAAGGTAGTGCATGATGCCATACGGGCATTTTCACAAACACATAGCATGCATGGTAAATACGTTTTTGAAAATATAAAATAAAACATGCAAGTAACCCTTTAAAAGGTAATATTAATTGTCAAATAAATCCATGATAATCCACAAGTAAAATATAGAAAATAAAGACCGAAATAAATTTTTAACACCAATTAAGAGGAATAAAACGAAAGAAATAAAAAGAAAAAAAATATAGATAAAGAAAGTAAAAAAGAAAAAGAGGAATGAAACATAATAAAAAATAAGAATAATAATGGAAAAGTAAAGAAGGAAGAAGCATAAACCTTGATAATGGATGTAAAAAGAAAAGAAAAGGGGGAGGGTAAAAAGTGAGAAAGAGTAAGAAGGAAGAAGGGAGAAGAAGGAAGTAAGAAGGGATAAGAAAAATTAGGATTTGGGGAAGAAAAGATAAGATATTTTGGCTGATCTGGATATTCTGTGCGCCGCACGTGACGCGGACGAGTGGGTCACGCGGTCACGTGGTGTGTGATGTTTTTCTAGTGACGCGAACGCGTGAGTCACGCGGTCACGTGGTGTGATTTGGGCGAATGGCGCGAGGGCAGCGACGTGTTCGCGCAACTCTCTGTCTCGAACTCATTTTGCCAAAATATTTGGGTGACGCGATCGCGTGGATGGCCATGTTTGGAGGACGACGCAAACGCGTGGGGTATGCAGTCGCGTGATAGGGCTGGTGATTCTAGCATCACTCCATCCCCACTCCATCATAACTTACTGATACGTCGATTTTTAAGGGCACGCGTTCGCGTGGGTGACGCGGACGCGTGGGAGGCTTATTTTCCAAATGACGTAGCCACGTGGGTGACGCGGACGCATGGTTATGTTTGTGCCTAAGGCACACGTCCAGCCACGCTTTCGCGTGACTCTCGGTCCAGTTCTCTTTTCTATAAAATGCACTAGTGACGCGGACGCGTCAGCAACGCTGCCGCGTCGCGTGCGTGCTTTTTTTTTAAATTAAAATAAAATACAGAATGCTCATGCAAACTATATGCAGCTATATGCAGGGATGATGAGAGGAGTCATTGACATCATAAAGTAAAAAAATAAAACCAAGACTGAAACGGAACGATCATATCATGGTGGGTTGTCTCCCACCTAGCACTTTGCTTTTACGTCCTTAAGTTGGACGCTCGTTAGGCTCATTCTGCTTCTCTTGGTGGGTCTTCCAAGAGAAAAATCTCTAGTTCCTTTTGATTTTTCATCTTCTCACCATGATAAAGCTTTAGGCGATGTCCATTGACCTTTAGAAATTTGGAGTTAGTAGGATGACGCAGGTGGAAAATTTTTTATGGCTCTACCTTTTCTACTCTGTATGGACCTTCCCATCTTGATCTCAGTTTACCCGGCATGAGCCTCAGTCTAGAGTTATATAGTAGAACTAACTCCCCTGGTCTAAATTCTCTCCTTTTAATGTGCTTGTCATGGACAGCCTTCATTTTCTCCTTGTAACGCCTGGAGTTGTCATATGCTTCTAGGCGGAGGTTCTCCAGTTCTGCTAGTTGCAGGTTTCTTTCAGCACCAGCTTTTGTAAGATTCATGATGCACTCTTTTACAGCCCAGAAAGCCTTGTGTTCCCCCTCTACGGGGAGGTGGCAAGCCTTTCCGTATACCAAGCGGAAGGGGCTCATCCCAATGGGTGTCTTGTACGCTGTTCTATATGCCCAGAGTGCGTCTTGTAGCCTGGCACTCCAGTCCTTCCTATGAGGTTTTACTATCTTCTCCAGAATATGTTTAATATCTCTATTAGAGACTTCTGCCTGCCCATTGGTCTAGGAATGATAAGCTGTTGCTACTTTGTGAATTATCCCATGCTTTTTCAGTAATCCTTTTAGTCTCCTGTTACAAAAATGGGTGCCTTGATCACTCACGATTGCTCATGGTGATCCAAAGCGACAGATAATATGGTTTCTAACAAAGGAAACAACAGTGTTAGCATCATCAGTGCGGGTAAGAATTGCTTCCACCCATTTAGAAACATAATCTACGGCTAACAGTATATAAGAGTAACCGTTAGAATTTGGAAATGGATCCATGAAGTCAATGCCCCAAACATCGAAAATTTCACAGAAAAGCATAATCTGTTGAGGCATCTCATCCCTCTTGGATATATTACCAAACCTTTGGCATGGGGAACAGGATTTACAAAATTCAGCAGCATCTTTAAAAAGAGTAGGCCACCAGAATCCACAGTCTGAGTACACTACTACCTTGGTACCAAGTAAATAGGCTCGGAATTTATCCAGAGCAAAAACAATAGCAAGAAGCTCTTTTTCAGTAGTAGTTTAATTAGACTGAGCATCATCTAAAGTCTTACATGCATAAGCAATTACAAAAGGGTCCTTACCTTCGCGCTAAGCCAGCGCTGCTCCTACTGCATGGTTGGAAGCATCACACATAATTTCAAATGGCTGGCTCCAGTCTGGTCCTCTCACAATTGGAGCTTGAGTCAGGGTGATCTTCAGATTATCAAACGCTTGCATACAGCTCTCACTGAACTCGAACTCAATATCTTTCTGCAACAATCTGGATAAAGGTAGTGCTACCTTACTGAAGTCCTTAATAAATCTCCTGTAAAAACCTGCATGGCCTAGGAACGAACGGACTTCCCTCATGGAGGAGGGGTAAGGTAAACTAGAAATAACATCCACCTTTGCTAGATCTACAGAAATGCCAGTATTAGACACAACATGTCCTAGTATAATTCCTTGTTTGACCATAAAGTGACATTTTTCAAACTTTAATACAAGGTCTGTACTAACACATCTATCTAACACTCTAGATAAACTATCCAAGCAAAGGCTAAATGAATCACTATATATGCTAAAATCATCCATAAAAATCTCCATACAGTTCTCAATCACCACTTGTACTGGACTGACCCATTCACTGTCTGAGATGGGGTAAATGATATCTACTTCAAGTAGTCTGGTTACTTCTTTCTTGACAACTTCTAAGATGGTGGGATTCAATCTTCTTTGAGGCTGACGGACAGGCTTTGCTCCCTCTTCTAAGAATATGCTATGTTCACAAACTTGAGGGCTAATGCCTACTATATCCGCTAAGCTCCATCCAATTGCTTTTTTATGTTTTCTCAGCACACTGAGTAGCTATTCTTCCTGTTGAGAAGTGAGTTCCTTTGCAATAATGACTGGGAACTTCTGCTTGTCCTTAAATGCCTAAAGGAATAGTTTCTAATTCATTAATTTTATCTTTATGTATGCACAAATCCTTTAGAAACTTTGCGTATATAGGTACCTATTGAATAACATCAAAAAGGGGAACAGTTACCTCGATCTTTTTGAATATTTCTACCATTTTGGGGTCAAGTTCCATCTGTTTTCTGGGCTTCCTTGCAAGTTGTGAAAAGGGAATAGGAGGGGCGCGATTTGTAGCTTTAGCATCCCTTGGGGCTTCATTCTGTGGTTGAACTTCTTCTTCTTCAACTATGTCTTATACGTCCTCTTCTTCTTCAGCTTCTTCCACTTCCACCACATCCTTTGCTGGCATGTTTTCTGGTGGGTTTGGATCCTCATGGTTCCTCTCCTGTAATGTGGTTCCAGACCTCAAAGTGATGGCGTTGATGCCACCTTTGGAATTAGGCAGTGGTTGAGAGGGAATTCCATTAGAGCTTGAAGGTTAATGTGTGGAATTAAGTGAGGAATCCATCCGGGAGACGAGAGCTTGTAAAGTGGCAGTCAAGCCATTCAGACTAGAGTTCAGCTGTGCCAGCATGTCTTGTTGTCCTTGTGCAAGAGAACGGAGTATCTCGTTATTTGATGAGGAATTAGAATAAGCAGTCTGAGAAACCTGTTGTTGGGTTTGCTGGGGTCCTTGTGATTGTCTTAGGTGAGGTGCCCTGTAAGGTTGGTTCTAATTCTGATATCTGTTGTTGTTATTGTTATTCCACCTATGGTTTCCATTATTGTCTCTTCCTCCTCTGTTAAAGTTATCCCTCCAGCCATGGTTAGAATTATCTCCAGCCTTGGTTGGAGTTGTCCTGCCATCCATTGTTATTGTTGCCACCTTGGTTGTAGTTGCCACCTTGTTGATTGTATCCTTGATTCGGGCCATTATAGAAGTTGTGAGTGGCTACCACAGTGTTGTCTTCCTAGAGCTACGGAGATTCATCAGTATAATAACTATAATCAGCACAGATCCCACATACTCTTTGTGGAACTAACTGTTGGCTTGGTTGTGGTGAAGGCTGAGCTTGTTGTGCCTGCTGTTGATTTAACTGCATCTGCTTCAGTAGGTTCGTCATTTCACATATACTCTGGGTAAGAGCAGTAGTCTCTTTGCTAGAGAAAATCTCTGCATAAGCTTTAGGATGGTTGCGCCTTTGTCTATGATTCCTAGTGGACTCAGCTAAGTCGCTGATCAGTTGCCATGCTTCATCTGCGGTTTTGTACTTTTTTAGAGAACCATTACTGGCACCTTCCAGTGTAGTCTTATCATGGGGGTTTATGCCTTGAGTGAAGTAGCTGATCAATACTAGTTTACTAATCATGTGATGGGGACATGCGTCAAGGAGATTGTTGAAGTGCTCCCAATATTCATAGAGAGTCTCTGATTCACCTTGAACAATGCAGGAGATCTCTTTTCTTAGTCTATCTGTGACTTCAGCTGGGAAGTATTTTCCGAAAATTCTCTCCTGAGTATATCCCAGTTGGTAACAGTTGCTTCAGGTTGGGAGTAGTACTACTCTCTTGCCTTTCTCTCAAGAAAAAATGGAAAAGTGGTTAACAGAATAGAAGTTTTATCTGCACCATGACGCCTAACAGTAGAACAGGCTGTCTGGAAATCCCTAAGGTGCTTGATAGGCTCTTGAGCAGGTAAGCCATGAAACTTGGGCATCAAGTTGATCAGTGCGGTTTTTAGTTCAAAATCTGCAACTACAGTCGGATGATGCACTTGATACGGCTGTAGTGTAAAATCTGGGGTTCCAGCTTCCTGGAGGGTAATTCTTTTAGTTTTGCCATGGTATATGCACGTGAATCAACTGAATCGGTAGTAAAGGAGCTTATTTTGCTCTCAGATGGCGGTTCAGATTCGCCCTCAGATGAGACTGGAGAATCGATAATAATCACTTCACCACCCTCGGAGGCTAACCGACGTCGAGTTCGTCTAATATGTGAAGGAGTTCTTTCAATTTTAGGATCAAATGGGACTAAAGTTGGATCAGGCAATAAACGCGTCATTCATTGAGAAAAACAAATAGCTCATGGTAACAGAAGTAAAAATAAAATATGCAAATAAAAATAAAATATATACACCAATTAATAATTTAGCACACTATTGCAACTCCTCAGCAACGGCACCAAAATTGATGCGTGGCAGAAGTTAACCAATTTAGAGATTTCAATTAAGAGGACAGCGTTGCACGTATAGCTCTTAACCGGCTAAGATCTGCCTCACCAATTTAAAAAGGGTTGTCACAAATTTTAGAAATAAAATACTGGGAGTATGAGTCCCAGGTCGTCTCCCAACAAGTTGCAGCCATCATTTGTGCAGACTCCAATCCATGCATTTACGGCAGGCACGCGTTTGCATCGCTGCAAATTCTCCATTTCGCGCGTTCGCGTGGGCCATGCGCTCGCGTCATTGCTCGCTGGTCATCTCCTTAGTTTCTTGTGTTCCTTCCATTTTTGCAAGCCTCCTCTCTAATTTCCAAGTCATTCATGCCCTATGAAGCCTGAAACACTTAACATACGGATCACGGCATCGAATGGGATAAAGGAGAATTAAAACAGCAATTAAAAGTCTCTAGGAAGCAAGTTTTCAACCATGGAGTGATTTTGGGAAGGAGTTTTAAATACATGTTAATCATATGAATAAATGGGTAAAGATTTGATAAAACCACACAATTAAACACAATATAAATCATAAAATAATAGTTTATCAGAGGTTTTTTGTAATCAGTTACCTGATGCATTGAGTCTTAAAGCAGTCACTATTTTTTTGGGTTTAACTTTAAACAAACCATAGCCTGTGTCCAGTTTGTTATTGTCCAAATTAAAGGAGTTAGCCAACTTCTTTAATAGTTTGTGTGGCACATTCATTGGCAGGATGTGCATGAGGCCACCAAATCCCAATTCGCGAACGATGGCTTTCTTTAGTTCGCTCATCTTTTCAAACTTTTCATTCAATAATCTCGTGGCACATTTCAAGTCTTTGGTTTGTTGTAAACAAAGCAAAATGAGAGTCATTTAAATAACCTATATTTACATTAGGAATAATTGGGTCTTGGTTGTCATTTTTTCTATAAGGAATAAGAAATACTGTCAATAGATAAAAATACGGGGCAAGTAACAGACACATACACCCAAATACCAGCCACGTACACCCAAAATCCAGCCTCATACACCCAAATCCAGTCTTATACACATTTATTATTTTTTTATTACACGAATTTAAATGAGTTCAAAATGATATTCAAGTCAACCAAACATGCGTACATTGAGACTACAAGGTCAAGCACAAGTACAACAGCTCCAGTTACACTTCAATACTTTTAATATATATATCAGTTTCATACAACTCTATTTTTTTGAATTCCATGACATTATATTACTTTAGAATGATATTTAAGCTCAAAATGGCACTATAAGCACCAGTCACATTGCAACTGTGATATATACACCCAAAAATCAGTCACATACACCAAAAATGATTTCACTTGAAATACAGTACAGAGTTTATATCTATACAAACTCACTTCAAAAACATGCAAACATGCACAAAATATGCACAAAAACAGATGAAACTAGACGTTAAACTATTCACTCGAAGTACGTAAAACAGCGTAAATGACTTGGACAATTTCATGAGAACAGTAATATCAAATGTAAACCAAGAACAGTGAAACACAGAGAGAAATACGATGATATAATGGTTCGCATTCGAAATCAGAAACAGAAATCTCAAATCCTAATAGAACAGTCAAACAGTACCTTGAATAATGTTTCTTCTTTCTTTTTGGTATTTTTTGATGGAGATTTGGAAGTTTTCTTGTTGATTTCGCCTACTTTTGGTGAGGAATTTGACAGTTTCTTCAGAGTGGGTGTTGGTTTCGAATGTGGTTTGAATCTGGAGGGTTGTGGTTTTGATTGACAAAGAAGAAGAAGAAGAAGAGTCTTTCATAATGATGAGTACTGAATAGTGCGCTTTGGAAACGGTTGAGTAATGTGAGTGTCTTTACGCTCGAGTGGGAGGAGTATACGCGCGTGTGTTTTGTTGGACTTGGCCCAACTTGTAAAACTTGTAATCCCAAATAGCTTGTATGTGTAGCATAACTCTATCTTTAATTCTTTAATTAAAGTATTTATTTGAAAATAATAGTATTTTTATTTATAATTATTGTTGGATAAATTGGTTTTCAATTATATTACTCCAAATTTTATTAAAATTACTAAACCACTATTATTCCTTTTTACCCAAAACAAACCCTAACCTTAAAACTCAACACACACAACCCTAACACTAACATTTTTTCGCAGCTGCCAACCCCCCTTCAACGCACAACACACACAAGCAATGGAAAGGAAGAGAGAAAGAGAGAAAAAGAGAAAAAGGAGTGAGAGGTTGCTGGCTTGCCGTTGCCGCATCCTTATGCCACCGTCGCCCTCATGGAGGGGGTCGTGAGAGAAAGAGAAAGAGAGAGAGAGAGAGAGCTCACACTACCATAGCCATACGCCGTTGCTGCTGTTTTATCACCGTCCATGGTGCCACGAGGAGTGTTGTTGTCGCGGAGAAGGAAGACACGTGAGAAGGAGCCGCCACACCTCGCCATCACCGCGTTTTGTCGCCACCATCGAAGAAGCCACTATCATTAACGCCAGTTGGGCCATCACCATTGAGCCAGACGAGAGAGAGAAGACGCGGGCCTGGAACCCAGACGAGCTGGAGGAGCTATCCTTGAACGTCGCGGCTGCTAAGGAGAGGAAGGAGGAGATGCGTCTTGCTGTTGTCGCCGCTATGCAGAACATCCGCTGTTGATGCTCCGCTGTGGCTGTTGCTGCCATGGCTACTATCATTTTATTCCTATGTTACTTTCTAAATTTAATAAGTAATTTCTTTCCGAAACCCTTGAGATACCAGTTTCTGTTATATGTGGCTGAGGTTTTTGCGGTGTTATTGCCATAGGGTTGAGTATCGGTGCTAGCATGTTGTGATTGGAGTTATGGTTGTTGTTGCAGAAGCGTTATGGAACTGTGGTTGTGGCTGCCGCTATTGCGGTCCGAGAGAAAAAGGAGTTTTGTCGCGTAGTGAGTCGCGATCGAGGTAGGGGTGTAACAACCCAACTTCTAGCACGTCATGATTGTAGTAAGGCGTTTCTACCAAATTCTTTTATTATCTATTTAAATATTGAGTCTTTACGTGTTAGTCTGTCTACAGTTTTACTAAAGATTAAAACTTTTTCATCTTATGAGTGGTTTTTGAAAGCTATTGAATTCAAATGTTTAAACTTGAAGTGGTATTGAAGATTGATTCAGGACTTTTGATTTAGTGAAAAATGGGTTTTTGATGGAGATATACAAGGTACTCACCCTGCGAGGTGCACAGGGCACTCAACCCGGCAAGGAGCACAGGGCACTCAATCCTGCGAGGGTCTCTTTGATGGAGAGGTGTACAGAGAACTCACCCTGTGAGTATATAGGAAATTCTGCCTGTGATGTGTACAAGACACTCAATCCTGCGAGACATATAGTGTACAAATATGCAAGAAACCTTAGAGAAAAAATGTCCGGGATAGCTACTGGATGTGTCACGTTCTGGCAATGTAACCGACACGTGAGCTCATGGCCAGTAGGACAAGCATGCATCATACTGAATTTTTTTTCCATTTTTAGGGTGTGCTTAAGTGTTTTGGTTGCCTATCTGATGAATTCTGTCTAATGGTGCAGATTTAGAATATCCACAACTGACCTGGTAAGTGCACCGGGTCGTCCAAGTAATACCTCAGGTAAGTGAGGGTCGATCCCACGAGGACTGAGGAACTGAGCAACAATGGTCAACTGATTGGCTTAGTCAGGCAAACAGAAAAGTTGATTATCTGGGTTTTTAAAAGCATTGAACAATAAATCAAGAGTAAAAAAAGTAACAATGTATTTGGTGTAGAAATCAATAAGAAAAATAATTAAGGTATTAGAGATATTTAGTTTTCCAAATTAAGTTTTCTTACCAACTATTTTAATCATGCAAGATTCATTTCATGTAAAACTGTAATTAACTAGACCCAAATCACTTAGTGATTTAGTCTCCTCTAACCTTCATCAACCGCCAATCTTCTAGTCACTTGATTCTGATTAAAAGGTTAAGCTCAAATATAGTTTATGGCCACAAAAACCCTAATTAGCCAAAGCTAAATGGGTTATATGTCACGTATCCAGATTTGTTCAACTAATTATCAATTTAGGAGGAATTTACTTTCAAGCTATGTTCAGGTGAGAGACTTCTCCCAAGGGTCACAAGAACGCATCTAGAATAAGGGTTATACTCTCATTCCATCCAAATTCATAAAATTAAAAACGAAAGTAATCCTTGAAACTGAATCAGTAGATTAATTAAAATAGAAGAGTAATAGTCTTAATCCATAGAAATACACAGAGATCCTAAATTAACTGTGAGAACCGGAATAAATGCTTTAATAAAATAATCATTTTTAACTGCCCAGAATCAGTTTAAAAAATTAGATATCTTAATTTTAAAATATAAAGGTGAAATTCGAATTCAATAGATTTTTCTGAGTGGGAAAATGTATCTTTTATGAAAGGTTTTTGTAAAAACGCGTACCGGCACTTAAGCCAGCAGTACCGGCTCTAGTCTAACCGGTACCACGTATTGAGAAAAATAAGATTTTGAAAATTGAATTTATTGGTTTTGAAAGGACAAAAATAATTTAGAATTGAAAATCGGGCACAAATTCTAATGTTGGGACAAACGGGCCAAAATTACTAACGGGTTGGACCGGGCCTAAGTTGGGTCCAAGCCCAACATATATAAGTGAGTTATGAGACCATTTGGCCTCATTTTTTCAAAAACAAGAAAGAGAGGGGCGGTGAGAAGAGAGAAGAGGGGTGATTATGGTTTCACTATTCACCTCCTCCTTCAAAGTTCCAAAACTTTTGATCCAAATCTCCAATTAACAAGCCGTTTATGGCGATGCGAAGCTCTTGTCGAACTCATCATTTCTAGATAGGTGTTGTTGGGGTGATCTAGCATTGGAATATTGTTGGGTTTTGCCCCTAATCTTATTGGATAAGGTAAGGTCTACTAAACCCTTGTGTTTAGTTGTTTTTTGCGAACCCTAGGTTTGATGTTTATATGTTATGTGATGTCAAATAGAGTTTTGGTGTTTGTTGGAGTTGGTTTGAGGCTTTTGGATCAAGCTTGGTGGCTTTGTTTTGGTGTTTGGTGCATTTTGGGAATCGGCCAAGGTATGGTTTTGGTTTCCTTTATGTAATATGTAATGTTTCTGGACACTTAGGCTAGTGGACCTTAGAATATGATTGAATTGGTTGTTAAAAATTATTAGATTGATGATGTATGATGATTTTGATGAATATAATGGGAATTATTGATGTTGTTTAATGAATGTAGATGATGAAATGAGTATTGAATGTGTGGATGATAATTGTGATATAATGATTGTGATGTGATGATTTTGTAAATTGATGAAGGGTGTATATGAGGAATTAGATTGTGTAAATTATTGGTATGAAAATATTGAATTGAAATTATGGATTAATGTTGAATTATGGTGAAAATGTTGAGTGAATTAGCTTTGGAAGTGATGAAAGTACAATGGAATGGTAAAGTATAGAATGTGGTCGTGTTTGTGATGAAAATAGGTATGTTTTGGTTATGAAATTTGGAAATTTGGGAACTTTGATATTTTTTAGTAACACTTGATTTTTTGTGAACTTTGGCGGATCATAACTTTAGCCTCAAATTTTGAAATTTGTTGGAAATTGTTTTAAATTAAAAATGATTTAAAGAGCTTTAAATTGATATAAAGTTTGATGGAAATGGATTTTTGTAGAGGAAATTATGAATGTTTAAAGTTTGGTGTTTAAAATTGATTTCTGCAACTTTAAAGAATTTAGCAATTCTGGGATGGCACGCGTACGCGAGAACCCCTATACGCAAGCGTGCGTCTCTGCCAGGCCCTCATGCGTACGCGGCCCTATGTATGCGTACGCGAGATGGGCCAAAAAGCAGGTTGATAAACTACTATTTTATGGTTTATCTTGTGCTCATTTGAGTGGTTTTTATCAATTCTTTACCCACTTATTCATATGATTTGCATGAGTTTACGTTTTCCTTCCTAATCTTATGCTATGATTGAAAACATGCTTCTTTGGTCTTAATTTTGATATGTTTAATCTTCTCTTATTACCATTCGATGCCTTGATATGTGTGTTAAGTGTTTTCAGAGATTACAGGGCAGGAATGGCATGGAGGATGGAAAGGAAGCATGCAAAAGTGGAAGGAATACAAGAAGTTGAAGGAATTGCAAAGCTGTCAGCCTAACCCTCTTGCACTAAAACGGTCATAACTTGAGCTACAGAGGTCCAAACGATGCGGTTCCAGTTGCTTTGGAAAGCTAACGTCCGGGGCTTTGATTTGATATATAATATACCAGAGTTGCCCTAATGATAAGTGACGCGAACGCGTGCTCCACGCGGATGCATCGCAGTGACGAAAATCAGCGTGGCAGATTTCTTCTCCAGCGATTTCTGGGCTGTTTTTGACCCAGTTTTCGGCCCAGAAAATACAGAATAGAGTCTATAAAGTGGAGGAATCCATTCATTTATAAGGATCATGCTTTCATAATTCATAATTTTAGGATTAGATGTAGTTTTTAGAGAGAGAGGTTCTCTCCTCTCTCTTAGGATTTAGTTTTAGGATTTAGGATTATTTCTTCTTCATCACAGGTTCAATGTTCTTTTAATTTAGTTTCTCTTCTACTTTTATTTATTCTGGTACTTTGATTTACTTATTTTTCTTATTGATTCTCTTCTTTTCCAATTTGCCTTATGAACTTTCCAATGTCAGACTTGATTTTTTTTTATTTAATATAAATTGAGGTATTTCAGATTTATGATTCTTATTTAGCTTTTTGTATTCGTGGCTTTAATTGATTAACTGGAGGCTCTTGAGTTATCAACCTTATCGTGATTGATTGTTATGTCTGCTAATTGACTGGAATCCCACTAACTCTAGTCTTTCCTTAGGAGTTGGCTAGGACTTGGGGATCTAACTAATTAGTTCACTTGACTTTCCCTTGCTTTAGTAAAGGTTAACTAAGTGGGATTAAATTCAATTCTCATAAGAATAACTAGGATAGGACTTCCGAATTTTCATACCTTGCCAAGGGTTTATTTTATAGTTATTTATTTATTTTACTTGTCATTAAAATTACTTGTTCCTTACTTTCAAAACACCCAATTTACAAAACTCATAACCAATAATAAGAACATACCTACCTGCAGTTCCTTGAGAAGACGACTCGAGATTTGAATACTTCGGTTATTAATTTTAAAGGGGTTTGTTACTTGTGACAACCAAAACGTTTGTAAGAAAGGATGATTGCTTGGTTTAGAAACTATACTTGCAACGGGAATTTGTTCTAAATTCTAAACCGTCAAGCATCCGTTCTTCACAGGTATGCGTATGCAGCCTCCTGCGCCATACGCGGGTGATGGTTTTTGTCCAGGACCCATGCGTATACGAACTTATGGTGTGCGTACACATGATGGAATAAAACTGAAGTATGCGTACGCAAACTTGTGGTATGCGTACGCATACACCCTTTTTTGCTGAAAATGATTTTTCTTTACTTTTAATAGTTCTCTAGCTTTCCAAACTTCTTTAACATCTCCTTAAGACTTGTGGCTTGTAACTAGACTCTAAGACTAGTGAAGATTGGATGATTAAATTGAATTGGTGATTTTTCTTTGATATGAGCTTAGAGCCAGTGACTTAGGCTTTGGAAGGTTTATGGAAAATATTGGTGAATGTGGTGTGGTGAGGTATTTCTTTGACGAGACTTTGAGATTTAGAATGATTATGACGTATTTGGGGAACTTAAGAATTGATGATGGTTATAATAAGCTTGATGGATATTGGAGGAGAGTGTGCCAGGCACTATATCCTTGGAATGTTGAGACTTGAGAATTAAAAGTGCATTGAGATGACAAAATGATGATGACTGATGATGATTTGAGGTTGATGAACTTGTCGGATGTGGAATGTGTGCCAGGCACTATATCTTTGGAATGATAGTGTGCTGGGCACTATATCCTTGGAACGATTTATGATGAAACATATGTTGTTGTTGTTTTCCTTCTCTGCCGCAAAGAGTGTGCAAGGCACTATATCCTTGGAGCATGCAAGTGTGCCAGGCACTATATCCTTAAAACGATACAAAAGCGTGTCAGGCGCTATATCCTCGGACGTGGCAGAAAGGTGACATCCGAAAGGATATGTCGGATTGGCATTTATGGACCAACAAGTGATATCACGAGCCAATAGGACATGCATTCATCATATGCATCTTATACATGCTTGCTTGCTTTGATTACTTGAGTTATTCCTATTTGAGTAACATGCTTAAATGCTAATTGTTTACTTGCTGTATATATATATTACCTGTGTATTACTTGCTTGCATTATCTGTGACTGTGTAGCATTAAGGAGGATCGGGAGGCGGTGGCGATGGGATCGCATGGAGTGGTCTGTTTATAGTTTATGGTTTAAGTTATGTATTTTTGTTAAGCTTGAATTTCTGTTTTCGATGTGAAGTTCTAGGATTGTCTTTGGCATCCCGGAACCTTATATCTTACATATTGGGCACTGTTACCGTACTGAGAACCTCTAGTTCTCATACGATATGTTGTTGTTGTTTTTCAGACGCAGGTCGTAACTGATGACAAGTCATCTTAGCCTAGTTTCACTAGTTTTTTTTTTACTTATTTTCAATTGATTTATGCACTTTCTTGAGCCATAAGCATGCCAATTGGGTAGATTTTCATGTTTCCTTTGATTTAATCAACCATGGATGAATTAATGCAATTTCATGAGATTTTATGCTATAATTGTCATATATTATGAAAGAATAACAAACTCATGATTTTGAGCAAAGCTTTGATGTGTTTGGTTGATTGATGATAGGTGAAAAGAGTTTTGAAGAAGGTTGAAGAAAGAAAGAATGGCTAGGAGCAAGGGAGAACAAAAAGCTTGAGCCAAAGTTTGCCTCAAACTTTAGCTCAAACTTTTGGAAGAATTGAAAACACCCCAGAGAAAAAAAGCTTGAGCCAAAGTTTGCCTCAAACTTTAGCTCAAACTTTTGGGAGAAAAGCTTGAGCCAACGTTTGCGTCAAACTTTTTGGCAAACGTTGGCATCACAAAACCAACACCCTGGAGGAGAAAAGCTTGCGCCAACGTTTGCCTCAAACTTTTTGGCAAACGTTGGCGCCACACTTGCACACCCTGGAGGAGAAAAGCTTACGCCAACGTTTGCCTCAAGCTTTTTGGCAAACGTTGGCGCCACACACATATACAAGGGGACCAACGTTTGAGCAAAAGTTTGACCTCAAACTTTAGCCCAAACGTTGGTAGCAGCAAGTTAAGCCATCTGGTATAAAAAGTTTGAGTAAAAGTTTGCCTCAAACTTTTACTCAAACTTTTATAATTTACAACCCGGTTCACAATGGATTTTTCTCCAACTCCAAGAGCAATCAACCAAGGCCTTTATCAACCCAATTCCATCAAGAGCAAAGGCCCAATTCAAGGCTTGAAGACCATTTGAAGAAAGTGTATAAATATCTTAGGATTTAAGTTTTAGGAGAGCTTTCCTTTTAGTTTTGCTGAGTAGTTTTTCGAGAGCTTTTGGTTTTGAATAGTTTTAAGTTTTTGAGCTTCGGAGTAGGAGAATTGAATTCTCTTCCTCTTAATTTTCTTGTTTTCAATTTCAATTACATTTGTCTTGGATCTTGGGTTGAAGAATTGAGAAAATTCTGTCTCAATCTCACCTTGAGATTTCTCTGTCTCACTTTACTGCAACTTTTGGAAATTGAATTTGGTTTTGCTTCTTCTACTGCTTGATCTTTAAATTCTCTTGCAATTGATTTCCGAATTGGATCTAGGAAGGCATTGAGATCTAGACTCGATTATCTAGTCTCTTGGGTCCATAGATCTAAAGTTTGCATTTTAAATTCTCTGTTTAAAGCTTTTCAAGTTCATTTACATTTCCATTTCAGATCCGGTTCAACTCAAGTCACCCTTTACTTGTCTGATTAATGCAATTTACTTTTCCTCGTTTAAATTCTTCAAATCCACTTCCCAATTCCCTTTACAATTCAAGCCATTTACATTTCTTGCACTTTAAGATTCTGCAATTTACATTTCTTGCGTTCTAAGTTTCTGCCATTTAATTTCTTGTTCTTTAAGATTCAGTACATTTACCTTCTCTGCTCTTTAATTTACTACAATTGTCCCTCTCCCTTTTAAATTTCATGCAATTTAGCTTCTGTCGAATATAAACCACTCAAATCAACTCTTGATTCGCTTGACTAAATCAACCACTAAACTAAAATTGCTCAATCCTTCAATCCCTGTGGGATCGACCTCACTCCCGTGAGTTTTATTACTTGATGCAACCCGGTGCACTTGTCGGTTAGTTTTGTGTGTTTGGAATTCGTTTTTCGAAAATACACATCAAGTTTTTGGCGTCGTTGCTGGGGATTGAAATAGATTGACAATGATTACGTGAAGTGGAGATCTAGATCTAGCATTTTTATTTTCTGTTTCTCTAATTTTGGACTAACCCACTAACTGTTTGAAATTTTGCTTAAGCTAACCAAATTTCATTCTAGCAATAGATTGAAGTGTTACTGGTGGTGTTTCTTTGGTTTTGTTTGTATGTAAGGTACAGGGAGATCCACTCCTGTTTTATCTGAAACTGACCAGAGAACTCTTAGAAGGTTAACAAGAGCTGAAAGAGGGAAAAATATTGTTGGAGAGGAAGAATCTGAGGAAGAATATCACGAGATGGAAGGAGATCCATCTAATCCAGGAGGAGGGGTTAACAATAACCCACAACAGAGGAGAGTACTGGCCTCCTATACTTTTGCAAATGCTAGACATTGTGGAAGCAGCATTCTCACCCCTAATGTCATTGCAAATAACTTTGAACTGAAGCAACAACTCATCACATTGGTCCAAAACAACTGCTCGTTTGGGGGAGGACCATTGGAGGATCCAAATCAACATTTATCCACTTTCTTGAGAATTTGTGACACAGTTAAAAGTAATGGAGTGCACCCTGACATATACAAGCTGTTGTTATTCCCATTCTCTCTCAGGGACAAGGCCACTCAATGGCTAGAAACATTTCCGAAGGAAAGCATTAACACATGGGATGATTTGGTGAGCAAGTTTCTTGCCAAGTTTTACCCCCTCAAAGGATCATCAGGTTGAAGACTGAGGTGCAGACATTCACGCAATTGGATGCTGAAAATCTGTATGAAGCATGGGAGAGATATAAGGCTCTGCTGAGGAAATGTCCACCAGAAATGTTCACTGAGTGGGACAAGCTACAGAACTTCTATGAAGGACTCACTCTAAAGGCTCAAGAAGCACTTGATCACTCAGCTGGAGGATCATTGCAACTGATGAAAACTGCAGAAGAAGCTCAAAATCTTATTGACATGGTGGCTAATAATCAGTATTTCTTTGCGCATCAAAGACAACGCCAACCATCACAAAGGAGAGGAGTAATGGAGCTAGAAGGAGTGGACTCAATCTTAGCTCAAAACAAAATGATGCAGCAACAAATTTAACAACAGTTTGAACAAATGGCCAAAAGGATTGATAGCCTTCAAGTAGCAGCTGTGAACACAAGCCAACCATCAACTGTATGGGTGCAGAATAAAGAAAGCCAAGAAGAACAACAACAGGAGCAAGTGCAGTACATGCATAACCAAGAAATGACAACCAAGAACCATGAAGCCTCCATGAAGAGCCTAGAGAGGCAGATTGGGCAAATCTCCAAGCAGATTTCTGTTGAGAAACCCTCAAGCTCACTGTCGAGTGACACAATCCCAAATCCTAAGGAAGAATGCAAGGCAATACAATTAAGGAGTGAGAGAACATTGATGAGCAACAATGACACTACAAAGAAGCAAGTAGAGAGCAGCAAAAGACCAATAGAAGATGAAAAGCAAACAAAGGCAGATGAAGCCAAGGATCAAGTTGTGATGCCAAACAAGAGCACTGAGAAACTCAAAGAAAAGAACAACCAACCACACAATTCAAAAGAAGTGATTCAGGGACAGCAGCAAGTAGGAAAGAGCATCACAACTCCACTGCCATATCCCCAGAGATTCAGCAAAGAGAGTAAGGACCAACATTTTCATAAGTTCCTTGAGACTTTCAAAAAGCTGGAAATCAATATTCCCTTTGCTGAAGCACTTGAGCAAATGCCTCTGTATGCCAAGTTTTTGAAGTAGCTTATCAACAAGAAAAGAAGTTGGCTTGAGAAGGAAACCGTGTTACTCACCGAAGAATGCAGTGCTGTGATTCAAAAGGGCATTCCACCAAAACTCAAGGATCCAGGAAGCTTTGTAGTCTCATGCACCATTGGCAGAATAGTTCTCAACAAAGCTCTCTGTGACCTTGGTGCCAATATCAACTTAATGCCTCTCTCAATGATGAGAAAGCTTGCCATAGAAGAACTTAAACCCACCAGGATGTCGTTGGTCATGGCTGACAGATCAACCAAAACACCCAATGGAATTGTGGAGAATCTGTTGGTGAAGGTTGGAGAGTTTATTTTTCCAGCAGATTTTGTGATTTTGGATACTGAAGAGGAAGGAAACAATTCAATCATTTTGGGAAGGCCATTTCTAGCCACAGCAAGAGCCATCATTGATGTAGAAAAAGGAGAAATGATCTTCAGGGTCCACAATGAACAAATGGTCATAAATGTTTTCAAATCAATGCAACACATTCCTGAGCAAGAGGATCACATGAGAGTGGATATGATAGAGAGTTTGGTGGAAAAAATGCTAGAAGAAAATCCTCAAGAGCAAGAAGGAAATCAAGGGACAATAGAGGAACAAGTAGCTGAGACTTCTATTGAGCAAGATGAAAAACAAGACAAGAAGGAAGAAGTACGAAAACAAGAACTGAAGCCATTACCTACCCATCTCAAATATGCATTCCTTGGCACATCGGAAAGCTTCCCAGTGATCATTAATTCATCCCTGACAAAAAAGGAAGAAGGAGAACTTCTTGATGTACTCAAAGCTCACAAAGATGCTTTGGGATGGACCATTGATGATCTGAAAGGCATCAGCCTTGCAGTGTGTATGCATAAGATCCTCTTGGAAGACAATTCTAAACCAGTGGTTCAACCTCAAAGAAGGCTAAATCCCACAATGAAGGAAGTTGTCCAGAAGGAAGTAATGAAGTTGTGGAATGCAGGGATAATCTTCCCAATATCTGACAGCTCATGGGTGAGCCCGGTTCAAGTTGTACCAAAGAAAGGAGGAATGACGGTCATCACTAATGAGAAGAATGAGTTGATCCCTACTAGAACAGTGACTGGGTGGAGAATGTGCATAGACTATAGAAGACTGAATGATGCCACAAGAAAAGATCATTTCCCTCTCCTATTTATTGATCAGATGCTGGAAAGATTGGTCGGCCATACCTATTATTGCTTTTTGGACGGGTATTCTGGGTACAATTAAATCGTGGTAGATCCCAAGGACCAAGAGAAGACCGCCTTCACATGTCCATTTGGAGTTTTTGTATACAGGAGGATGCCATTTGGGTTATGCAACGCCACAGCCACATTTCAGAGGTGTATGCTTTCCATTTTCTCTGATATGGTTGAAAAACTTTTAGAGGTCTTCATGGACGACTTTTCTATTTTTGGTGATAATTTCAACACTTGCCTGAACCATCTAACTCTTGTCTTGAAACGGTGCCAAGAAACTAATTTGGTTTTGAACTGGGAGAAGTTCCATTTCATGGTACCCAAGGGGATTGTTCTTGATCATAAGGTTTCAAGAAAAGGGATAGAGGTCGACAAGGCAAAGGTTGAGTTCATAGAAAAACTCCCTCCACCAGCTAATGTGAAATCTGTTAGAAGTTTCTTGGAGCATGCAGGATTTTATAGAAGGTTTATCAAGGATATTTCAAAAATAGCCAAGCCTCTGAGTAATCTATTAATGCTAGATAATCCTTTTGTGTTTGATGAAAATTGCCGGCATGCCTTTGAAACTTTAAAAACCAGACTTACAACAGCACCAATCATCACACCCCCAGATTGGGAACTGCCTTTTGAACTCATGTGTGATGCAAGTGACCTTGCAATTGGTGCTGTACTTGGACAAAAGAAGGGAAACTTGCATCATGTCATATATTATGCAAGTAAAGTGTTGAATGAGGCCCAAAAAATTACACCACAACAGAAAAGGAACTGTTAGCTGTAGTCTATGCATTCGATAAGTTTAGATCATACTTGATAGGATCCAAAATTGTGGTTTATACTGACCATGCTGCCCTTAAGTATTTGATGGCAAAGCAGGATGCTAAACCAAGACTTATCAGGTGGATATTGCTCCTACAAGAGTTTGATATTGAGGTAAGGGACAGGAAGGGCACTGAGAACCGGGTTGCTGATCATTTGTCGAGGCTACCATAAGAAACAATTCAAAAAGCCTCCAGCCCGTGAATGAAAGCTTCCCAGATGAGCACCTTTTGTAGATCCAGCAAGCACCTTGGTTTGCTGACATAGCAAACTACAAAGTGGGAAGGAAGATACCTCAAGAGTTCTCTAAGCAACAAGTGAAGAAGTTAATCAATGAGGGAAGGAAATTTTTATGGGATGAACCCTTCCTGTTCAAGAGATGTTCTGATGGAGTAATTAGAAGGTGTGTTCCTGAGAGTGAAATGAGGGATATCTTATGGCATTGCCATGGTTCAGCTTATGGTGGACACTTTGGCCCAGAAAGAACAGCTGCAAAGATACTACAGAGTGGCTTCTATTGGTCAACTATCTTCAAGGATGCCAGAGAGTATGTTCACCAATGTAATGAATGCCAGAGAGCAGGAGGATTGACAAGAAGGAATGAGATGCCTCAAAACTTCATCTTGGAATTGGAATTATTTGATCTATGGGGAATTGATTTCATGGGACCCTTCCTCCCTTCCTATTCTTTCAGATATATCTTAGTAGCAGTGGAGTACGTCTCAAAGTGGGTGGAAGCCATAGCCACAACCACCTGTGATGCACCTATAGAGCTTGAACACAGAGCTTTTTGGGCCACTAAACTCCTCAACCTTGATTCCCAAGCTGCAGGAGAGAAGAGGTTGTTACAACTAAATGAGTTGAATGACTTCAGACTAGAAGCCTATGAGAGTGCTAAGATATACAAGGAAAGAGCTAAGAGGTGGCATGATAAGAAGATCACAAAGAAGGAGTTCAAGCCAGGACAGCAAGTGCTCCTGTATAACTCAAGGATTAAGATCTTCCCTGGCAAACTTAAGTCTAAGTGGACTGGCCCATACTTGGTGACAAAGGTTTTTCCTTATGAGAGTATTGAATTGCTAGATGAAGCAACAAAGAGTCAATTCACAGCAAATGGTCACAGAGCAAAGCTGTACTTGGGAGGACAATGGGATAAGGAAAAAGAGGTTCAGAGCCTACAACCTTCTTGAAAAGAATTGAAGAATGTCAAGCTAATGAAAATAAAGAAGCGCTTGTTGGGAGGCAAGCCAACCTGAGGTAATTTTCTTTTCATAGCTATTTCAATAAAAAGGTTAAATGATTGGTATGTATTGCAAGGAGCTAAGTTTGGTGTTTCACACCAAAACAATTTAAGGGAGAATAAAGGATTCTAAGTTTGGTGTTCCACCAAAATCTCATTTAAAAGCACATTCTCACCTTCTGCACAAAGGGTTACTAGCTCCAAGCAATCTGATAAATCATTTAATCATTGTCTGTTTCTAGTTTTTAGTTTTATTACCTTTAGCAAAGACTTAGGTTTTCACATATGGTTATGTTCATGCATAAGAAACATGGCAAGGGATTAAGTTTGGTGTTCACACACCAAAGTAAGTTCAAATGCCTACAAGAAAGTCTTACACACTAATCAGTCACCTAAGGGCTTGAGAAACAAGCAACTTCCATTAACACTGCAGGAATTCAATTACTCTCTTGGGAGGACTACACACCATTAGCTGAGAGAAAGAAGAAGAAGCCACCAAGAGGTTGTATTGTCACTTAACTCCATCAGCATTGAATTGCTCTAAATTGGAAGTGTGAACATGCCCATCTTAACAGTAACTGTTAGTTTA
>NC_029791.2:56556649-56559901 GCF_000816755.2 Arachis ipaensis
TTCAAGGACAAAGGAATAATGAGAGGTCATAGCAGTGTGTTGCTTGATGCTTGATGGAGACTTTCTAGGCCTAAAGTCAATAAGAAGTGAGTGTTTACTTATCCACAGAAAACCCCATGAACTACCAATAATACTCTGCTAGCATGAACATCCTCTTCCATTTCATTCTTTCTTCTCAATAATTCTTTTCTTGCTTGGGGACAAGCAAGCTTTAAGTTTGGTGTTGTGATGACAAGTCATCTTAGCCTAGTTTTACTAGTTTTTTTTTACTTATTTTCAATTGATTTATGCACTTTCTTGAGCCATAAGCAAGCCAATTGGGTAGATTTTCATGTTTCCTTTGATTTAATCAACCATGGATGAATTAATGCAATTTCATGAGATTTTATGCTATAATTGTCATATATTATGAAAGAATAACAAACTCATAATTTTGAGCAAAGCTTTGATGTGTTTGGTTGATTGATGATAGGTGAAAAGAGTTTTGAAGAAGGTTGAAGAAAGAAGGAATGGCTAGGAGCAAGGGAGAACAAAAAGTTTGAGCCAAAGTTTGCCTCAAACTTTAGCTCAAACTTTTGGAAGAGTTGAAAACACCATAGAGGAAAAAAAGTTTGAGCCAAAGTTTGCCTCAAACTTTAGCTCAAACTTTTGGGGGAAAAGCTAGAGCCAACGTTTGCCTCAAACTTTTTGGCAAACGTTGGCATCACAAAATCAATACCCTGGAGGAAAAAGCTTGCGCCAACATTTGAGGTCAAACTTTTGCTCAAACGTTGGCGCCACAACAAATACACCCTGGAGAGCAAAAGCTTGCGCCAACGTTTGACCTCAAGCTTTTAGGCAAACGTTGGCGCCACAACAGCCTGAAGGGTATACTTCCAACAAGAATAACTTGAGCTACAGAGCTCCAAATGAGGTGATTCAAAAAGCAATGGAAAGTAGAAATCGAGAGCTTTCCAAGCATATATGACACTGCATGGTGGAAACTAAAATTGAGGGAGAAAACTGCCCCGAAATGTGCATAAACGAATATGGTGGCAACCTGCAGTAAGGCCAACTGACCTCTGCATCAATTTATTAAAATTTTAAAAATAAAAATTAAATTTTTTATTTAAAGTACAAAAATAAAATAAAGAACAGCAATATATCAAAGACTAAAAAAATGAAAACTTTTTTTTTAAAATTTTGAAACAAAAAAATAGTTTTTTTGCGTAAAAGTATAAAAATAAAGAATTTCAAAAATATCCAATAAACAAAAAATTTAAAAATTTTAAATTTTTAAAATTAATTTATTTTATATTTGTGAAAAAAATAGCTTTATTGATGACATGTCACCATGTCATGTTTTTTTATGCTTTTTCCTTTGTTTTCAATAGGTTTTATGCACTTTCTTGAGCCATAAGTAAGCCAATTGGGTAGAATTTCATGTTTCCTTTGATTCAATCAACCATGGATAAATTAATGCAATTTTATGAGATTTTGTGCTATAACTGTCATATATTATGAAAGAATAACAATTTCATGATTTTGAGCATAGCTTTGATGTCTTTGATTGATTGATGATAGGTGAAAAGAGCTTTGAAGAAGGTTGAAGAAAGAAGGAATGGCAAAGAGCAAGAGAGAACAAAAAGCTTGAGCAAAAGCTTGCCTCAAACTTTAGCTCAAGCTTTTGGAAGAGTGAATTCACATTGGTTGGAGCAAAAAGCTTGCGCCAACGTTTGCCTCAAGCTTTTTGGCAAACGTTGGCACCACACACATATACAAGGGGACCAACGTTTGAGCAAAAGTTTGACCTCAAACTTTAGCCCAAACGTTGGTAGCAGCAAGTTAAGCCATCTGGTATAAAAAGTTTGAGTAAAAGTTTGACCTCAAACTTTTACTCAAACTTTTATAATTTATAAACCGGTTCACAATGGATTTTTCTCCAACTCCAAGAGCAATCAACCAAGGCCTTTATCAACCCAATTCCATCAAGAGCAAAGGCCCAATTCAAGGCTTGAAGACCATTTGAAGAAAGTGTATAAATAGCTTAGGATTTAAGTTTTAGGAGAGCTTTCCTTTTTGTTTTGCTGAGTAGTTTTTGGAGAGCTTTTGGTTTTGAATTGTTTTAAGTTTTTGAGCTTCAGGGTAGGAGAATTGAATTCTCTTCCTCTTAATTTTCTTGTTTTCAATTTCAATTACATTTGTCTTGGATCTTGGGTTGAAGAATTGAGGAAATTCTGTCTCAATCTCACCTTGAGATTTCTCTGTCTCACTTTACTGCAACTTTTGGAAATTGAATTTGGTTTTGCTTCTTCTACTGCTTGATCTTTAAATTCTCTTGCAATTGATTTCTGAATTGGATCTAGGAAGGCATTGAGATCTAGACTCGGTTATCTAGTCTCTTGGGTCCAGATATCTGAAGTTTGCATTTTAAATTCTTTGTTTAAAGCTTTTCAAGTTCATTTACATTTCCGTTTCAGATCCGGTTCAACTCAAGTCACCCTTTACTTGTCTGATTAATGCAATTTACTTTTCCTTGTTTAAATTCTGCAAATCCACTTCCCAATTCCCTTTACAATTCAAGCCATTTACATTTCTTACACTTTAAGATTCTCCAATTTACATTTCTTGCGTTCTAAGTTTCTGCCATTTAATTTCTTGTTCTTTAAGATTTAGCACATTTACCTTCTCTGCTGTTTAATTTACTGCAATTGTCCCTCTCCCTTTTAAATTTCATGCAATTTAGCTTCTGTCGAATATAAACCACTAAAATCAACTCTTGATTCGCTTGACTAAATCAACCACTAAACTAAAATTGCTCAATCCTTCAATCCCTGTGGGATTGACCTCACTCCCATTAGTTTTATTACTTGATGCGATCCGGTGCACTTGCCGGTTAGTTTTGTGTGTTTGGAATTCATTTTCCGAAAATACACATCAGTAACCCAACTCGGTGAGTTGCAAGATGGCGACGGAGTGGAGGATCTTATGCACTCTTTTGTATTCTGATTATTTGTTGTAGTACTTTCTCTCACCTTTTTATTTTAGAATTTATAGCCTTAGAGGCTTGATTTGAGAGATAAGCTGTATAAGCTGTTTTAAACTTCTAAAACTCTTTTGTAATCCAGTTTGACTAGCCGGCCTAAACTCCGCATGCTGTGACTAGTCCTCTTTTTGGTATATCATACTTATATATATATATATATATCATTATTTATATATATAAATATATATATAAATCATTTTTTTTTTATTAATTTTTTATGTAATCTT
>NC_029791.2:56559976-56579444 GCF_000816755.2 Arachis ipaensis
TGGATCCTGGAGCTATCTACAAGGTCTTATATATACTATGTCTTGTTATGTTCGTGCCTACTCGTTTAGTTATCGTGTGTGAAAGCTTCGCGTTCGTATTTCCGCTCTATGCGACTTTGTGCTTTACTCCTTTATCGGGATCCTAGTATTACTATTTCCTTCTATATTTATTCATGTATGAGCTTTAGAACTATTGTGACGTCTTGTTATCCTTCGCTTTACGGCTAGAGTTAAGGCTTAGGGTAACGGGGTGTTACATTTATGGTATCAGAGTGGTTTGTCCTCGTGAGCATGAGGGTTGGACCGATTGTGCTTCATTGCACACTTTGGATCGTTTTTCATTCATGCTATTTAGGATATCTTATTGATATGCATAGCATGATTATTTGTGAATGCCTTTGGGGATAATTAAAGCACTAGGCTTGAGATATTGAAACTGATTACCTCGATAAGCTAGTGATGCTTTCAGCTATTGGACTTTTGCAATCTAGGGTGCAGCACTCCACCACTTTGCCTAGCAGCACGACGCTTGTATAGCTCTCCCACAACCCAATTTTCACGGAACAAGCCGCTACTATGGAAATTGCTTTTGCTTTCTTTTCTTCTGGCTACTAAGATGTTTCAGTTAGCCGTGTTGTCTCTTGCCTGCCCGTGGATTCAGCAGCAGTTCGAAAGGTTGACCTATTTGGGAATCTCCAGATCTACGCTTATTTTCAACTCCCCAAGTATTTCGTTGCTTACTACGCCCTTCCTCGTCTCTAGGTGCCTAGGTATCCACCATAATCCTTTCCTCGTTTGAACCTCGCCTTTAACTTGAAGGCTATGCCATCCTAAGGTGCTGCTAGATGGAAGGATCTTATCAACGTCCATGAATAATAAATCATAGCATAGATCAAACTGCCGAATCAGAAAATTTTGCTGCTATCATATAGCATAGCTTTGTATCGGCTAAGTTCACGAGTTGGAGATAAGCGGACTCGAACCGCTGACATCCGCCACAGGGTAAACCACCACCTCTCTAGCCCTGACTAGTTCTACCATAGAGGCCAACAATAGACAATAACTCCCCCACCCTCCTGAACACATCTTACAACTTTCATCATACTGTGCTCTCCAAAGAGCAACTCTTCTCAAAATCTCAAAAGGTGCTGAGTTAGAATCCCATTCTAACTAAGGATTCTTGTGGTTCTGGAAGATCCAGCTATAGGAGAATCGAGAACGGAGAGCTCCCTTTTCTGCCCGACTCTTGGGTCTTAAGAATGCCAGTTTTAAGAATGAGTGAGTGCCCTTCTCTGACCCTTATTGCCTAACCTGAGAGCGGATAGCTAATGCATTTTACTTTTTGAACAGGGTTCTATGGTTAGTCCGCAACCCCTGAATGCTGAAGGCGTCCTTGGGGAGATCTCATAGTTCCTACGCGGTGGAGACGATGGGGTTGATCCATGGATTTTCTTTCCTTTTTCCGCATTTCGTTCAAAGGGTTGAAGGGAGATAGTGCATCAAGCTATTCGCAAGGGCCAATTTGATCCTCTTCCCTGGATCCCATATGAGGAAACCCTAGGAGAAGAAGTAGAAAAAGGAATAAATATAGTGATAATTTGATTCTTCGTTGCCGTAGTAAATAGTAGAATAGAGAAAATTGAATTTATTTTGTATTTACAAAAAATAGGAGGAATTCACTATGACACGTTTACTGAGAAAAATCCTTTTTTAGCCAATCATCTATTAAGAAAAATAAAAAAGCTTAACACAAAAGCGGAAAAAGAAATAATAATAACTTGGTCTAGATCATCTACCATTATCCCCACAATGATTGGCCATACCATTGCTATCCATAATGGAAAAGAACATTTACCTATTTATATAACAGATCGTACGGTAGGCCATAAATTAGGCGAATTTTCACCCACTCTAAACTTCCGAGGACATGCGAAAAATGATAATAGGTCTCATCGTTAAGGTGAAATTTCATGTTCTTCTAATAATAATAAGATTACTCAAAAATAAAATAATTTCTTTTTATATTTAAAATTTGAATAAATACTAAAGAAATGAAAAGAAAAATCAATTTAAAAAAATAAGAAATGTTTCTTTTTTTAGTAAAAGCATAACCTTACTTAAGATAAAGTAGAAACTAGAATCATCTTTAGGTCAAACAAATTCGATCAATTAGAAAAAAAATGAAAATTATATAAATAGAAATGTTTGTTCACAACACAAAACATGAATAGGAATAAATAAGATTTATGGATGTGGATAAAGAAATAGTTATGATACTATAATTTACGTTTTATTGAATTGAGCATCGTTTATCCGATTCGGTACCTTTTTGTTCAATTTCTTGTGAAGTTAAATTCTCATCAATACAAGTCAGGGAGATGGCCCCCTATCCTATGATTTCCATATAAAGGATACGACGAGTAGAAATACCCTCTTTAACTTCTATTCTAATGGACTGAATATCTTTCATAAGAAATCGAAGAAAAATACGACGATTTTTTTTAGGAAATCCATAACGAAAAATACACACTATTCCCACTTCTTTATCGAATCGATCATAACCACTACCCACATTCTACCAAATTGTACGCCACAAATATGAACTAATAAAGAGACCTGCGATTCCATAGAAAGACATCACGATTCTGATAAACCCGAATTTTGTGGTTTATCTTGTGCTTAATTTGGGAGATTTTATCATCTTTTCTAACATTTATTCAATAAAATAGCATGACTTTGTAATTCTCCCTTAATTTGTGCTTAAGTGTAAAAATATGCTTTTTAGGCATTTAATTTGCTAATTTTAATTCACCTTTGATTCCACTAGATGCCTTGACGTGTTTGTTAGTGAATTCCGGTTGAAACGGCTAGGAACGGATCAAAGGAGTGAAGAGAAAAGCATGCAAAGTGGAGAATTCATAGAGAAACAAGGATTTGGAGTGTACACACCGACGCGCACGCGTGGAGATGAAGTCGCATGGTGACGTGTACGCGTGACATGATGCGTACGCATGGGAAGTAAATTGCCAAGTGACGTGTACGCGTGACCCATGCGTACGCGTCACAGCTCGCACGTGACCTCATTAGAGTGAAAATGTTGGGAGCGATTTCTGAGCTACCCAGGCCCAAATCCAACTCATTTCTAAGGCTATTTCATGCAGAATTCAAGCTGGGGCAAAAGGGGGGAGCAATTAGTTATAGATTAGCATTATGTAGTTTAGTTTCTAGAGAGAGAAACTCCCTCTTCTCTCTAGAATTAGGGTTCCTAGGTTTAATTGCATCTTAGATCTAAGATTAATTCATGCTTTGATTTACTTTTTCTTTACAATTTCTTGTTCCTCTACCTTTACTTTCCTAGTGTAGTATTTTACTCCTTGTATTTGCTTACTTTGTTATTGATGTACTCTTGTCCCCTTTATTTTTCTTTAATACAATTTATGTTTCATGTTCCTTTGTTATTGATTTGAGTTGTTGTTATTAATTTTCTTGCGTAGTTGTTAGATTTTATTCTTGTTGTCATTTTATCTTGCTTTCCTTTTATGCCTTCCATGTGTTTGACAAAATGCTTGGTAGGATGTTAGAAAAGATTTTTGAGCATTCTTGGCTTGGAAAGAGGAATTAGGCAATCTTGAGTCATGAATACCCAACTCAAGTTGGTGATCTAGAGTTGTTAGCTAATATTATTTCCATTAACGCTAATCTTTTGCTAATTTAATTAGTAAGTTGATTAGGACTTTCGGAGTGAGATTAGCTAGTCTTATTTGACTTTCTCTCGTGTGAAGACAACATTGTACTTTCTTCCATTGTTAGAGATGACAAAATAGGATAAATTCTTGTTAATTATTGTTATTAGTGACTAGGATAGAAAGCCTATATTCTAAATTCTTGCCCTGAATGTCTCTCTTTTATTGTTTGCTTTCTTTAATTATTTGCTTTACTTTTTTTGCCATTTATTTTCTTTCCCTTTTACCAATCAAATCCCCCCGTATTCCTTTATAGCCAATAATTGAGCATTTCATTGTAATTCCTTGTGAGACGACCCGAGGTTTAAATACTTCGGTTAATTTTCATTGGGGTTTGTACTTGTGACAACCAATCTTTTAAATTTATTTGAGAATTATTAGATGGTTTGGAACTATGCTTACAATGAATTTCCTTTTCTATTAAGAGAAATTCTAGATTGACAACAAATTCTCGCATCAGATTCCTTGTGGAAAAAAAAGAATTTATTGAGACGGAAATAAAGATAACAAATTCCTACCAAGATAACTGGAAAGTCCAACCAATAAGAACCCAATGAACCTAAAAAAAGGATAAAGGCCCAGCAGAAATTGCTAGTTTATCGAGACCCCGCTATAAGTTCTACCCATATATGTTTTGATTGCTAACTCATATTAGATGCAGTTCTGTTTTATTGGAATTGTTAGAATAAATAAACCAAACCCAAGTAAATAATTCTTCTTTGTTTTCGAAGTAACTCTCATCAACTAGAACTATTATGGTGTAAACCTTTAGAAGTGATTATTCATCAAGTTGCTCCTTGATCTAAAAAATATACTTGATTTGTGCTTATTGTCCGTATCTAAAAGATCTTGTTCTTTTGAACATAAAGAGAAATGGTTGGTATGTTGCTGTTTTTTTTTAAACGATTTTAGATCCCTTAAGTAATGCCTAAACCTAATGATTCAAGAAAAAGCTAAAAGATCCTGGACCAAGGAAATACCAATTCAAAATTATCGCAATAATTCTATCACCCCAATAATTCTATTACTTCTATTAAATACAATGAAGAGAAAAGGATTAGATTAGAAGAAAAAAGAGGGGGCAATAAAAGAGTGGTACTAGAATTGATGAAAAGGAATTCCAGCACATATATTTAAAGTGTGGCATTCGCAGTACATAAAAAATTCAGCCAGGGCTGCTCCTATATACGGAGCGAGATATTGTAATGTAGCTAGAGAATCTGCAGTTTTAACTCCTATAATAGTGTATTCTATTGCTTCCCTTTCTTGTAAAATGGTCACCACTTGAGCCACAGAGGATGCTTTTCAACCAATATCTATATAAACACATATTACATTTTGTCCTTGTTGATTGAGAATCGTATCTGTAGCTACTGCTATCTTACCTATTTGTCTGTCCTCGATAATTAATTCTCGCTGACCACATCCTATAGGGATCATTGAGTCAATAACAATAAGTCCTGTTTGAAGAGGCTCATATACGGAACATCTCGAAATAATGCTGGGAGCTGGAGATATTGATTGTTTGGTGTAGACAAGACCCCAAATGGCAGCTCGCAGACGAGGTCAAACACGTTAAGGGAGAGATAGTGAGAATGATTAACCTAAACTATGCGATACGAGCTCAGCATGTTTCGAAAAACCAGTTTGTGGAGTTTGTGGCATATCAGTTGATGGGTGAGGTTCAGCACTGGTAGCAGGGGAAGTACCGACTGATGTTTTTACAGTTTCTAATTAAGATTTTCAATTTCTAACTGGTATGGATTTGAATCATGTTGAAAAAGTTTTAGAGCTTAGAATGATTTTCAAATTTTGTTTGAGACTTTTAGTTTAAATGATTTGGTTTTGAAACTAAGCCAGAACTCTTGCTTTAAATGATAAGGTTTAAAAAGAAAAGCGAGTTTTATGATCTTGTTGATTTGTGAATTTGGGTTGTAATTTAACTCATCGAAAGGAATTCAAATTGAGAAGCTATGATTTAAGAATTCTAATGAATTTAAGGAGAATCATGATTTAAAGTAATTGATTTAAAAATAATTGATTTTTTAGTCTTTTGAAAAAGCTTAGACATTGAAAAGGTTTTGATTGAACTTGTTTTGAAAGCTTTGCAAAATGTTACAAAAGTGGTATTTTGTTTAAGGAAAAATTTTGGGTTCTTAGTGACAAATAATCATAGTGACGTAGCGGAAGGCGAGAGGAAACATCGACATGGTAGAACTATGGTGGACAAGAGGCTTTGACGACTTGTTTAAGTTGACGACGTGGATAGTAGAATGCTTCGTGGAGGATATATCACGCAATTCAAATTTTGGGGACAAAATTCCTAATTAGGAGGGGAGATTGTAAGAACCGAAATAACCGCTTTAATAAAATAATAATTTTTAACTGTCCGGAATTGGTTTGAAAAATTACATATCTTAATTTTAAAATATAAAGGTGAAATTTGAATTCAATAGATTTTTCTGAGTGAAAAAATGTATCTTTTATGAAAAGTTTTTGTAAAATCGCATACCGGCACTTAAGCCAGCAGTACCGGCTCTAGTCTGACCGGTACCACGTATTGAGAAAAATAAGATTTTAAAAATTGAATTTATTGTTTTGAAAGGACAAAAATAATTTAGAATTAAAAATCGGGTACTAATTCTAAAGGTTTGGCCCAAAGTTGGGCCAAACGGGCCAAAAACACTAACGGGTTGGATCGGGCCTAAGTTGGATCCAAGCCCAACATATATAAGTGAATTACAAGATCATTTGGCCTCAGTTTTTCGGAAACAAGAGAAAGAGGGGCGGTGAGAAGAGATAAGAAAGGTGATTGGGGTTTCACTATTCACCTCCTCTTTGAAAGCTCTATAACTTTTGATCCAGAGCTCCGTTTGACGAGCTGTTTGCATCCATGCGAAGATCTCGTCAAGATCTTCGATTCTAGCTGGGCATCTTTGGGGTGATCTAGCATTAAAATATTGTTGGGTTTTGCCCCTAATCTCGTTGGGTAAGGTAAGGTCTACTAAACCCTTGTGTTTAGTAAATTTTGTGAACCCTAGGTTTGATGTTTATATGTTATTTAATGTTAGATTGAGTTTTGGTATTTGTTAGAGTTGGTTTGAGGCTTTTGGATCGAGCTTAGTGGCTTCGTTTTGGTGTTTGGTGCATTTTGAGAATCGGCCAAGGGATGGTTTCGGTTTCCTTTATGTAATATGTAATGTTTCTAGACACTTAGGCTAGTGGACCTTAGGATAGGATTGAATTGGTTGTTAAAAATTATTGGATTGATGATGTATGATGATTTTGATGAATATGATGGGAATTATTAATGTTGGGTAATGAATGTAGATGATGAAATGAGTATTGATTGTGTGGATGATAATTGTGATATAATGATTGTGATGTGATGATGTTGTAAATTGATGAAGGGTGTCTGTGATGAATTTGATTGTGTAAATTATTAGTATGGAAATATTGAATTGGAATTCTGGATTGGTATTGAATTATGGTGGAGATGTTGAGTGAATTAGGTGTGGAAGTGATGGAAGTACAATGGAATAGTAAAGTATAGTATGTGGTAGTGTTGTGATGAAATTGGGTACGTTTTGGTTATAAGATTTGGAAATTTGAGAACTTTGATGTTTTTGAGTAAAACTTGATTTTTCGTGAACTTTGATGGATCATAACTTTAGCCTCATATTTTGAAATTAGTTGGAAAATCTTTTAAATTAAAGATGATTTAAAGAGCTTTAAATTGATATAAAGTTTGATGGAAATTAATTTTTGTAGAGAAAGTTATGAACGTTTAAAGTTTGGTGTTTAAAACTAATTTTTGTAACTATAGAATTTTGCAATTCTGGGATGGCATGCGTACGCGAGCACCCCCATACGCGGGCGTGCATCTCTGCCAGGCCCTCATGCGTATGTGGCCCTATGTATGCATATGCGAGATGTGCCAAACGGCCTCCTGCGCCACACGCGGGTGATGGTTTCTGTCCAGCACCCATGCATACACAAACTTATGGTATGTGTACGCATACACCCTGTTTTGCTGAAAATTGATTTTTCTTTACTTTTAAGGGTTCTCTAGCTTATCAAACTTCTTTAACTTATCCTCAATACTTGTTGCTAGTAATTAGACTCTAAGACTAGTGAAGATGGGATAATTAAATTGAATCGGTGATTTTTCTTTAATATGAGTTTAGAGCCGGTGACTTAGGCTTTGGAAGGTTTATGGATGAGATTGGTGAATGTGGTGTGGTGAGGTATTTCCTTGACGAGACTTTGAGATTTGGAATGATTATGTCGTATTTGGGGAACTTAAGAACTGATGATGGTTATGATGAGCTTGATGGATATTCGAGGAGAGTGTGTCGGGCATTATATCCCTGGAACGATTTATGATGAAACATATGTTGTTGTTGTTTTCCTTCTCCACCGCAAGAGTGTGACAGGCACTATATCCTTGGAGCATGCAAGTTTTCCAGGCACTATATTCTCGGAATGATACAAAAGCGTGTCAGGCGCTATATCCTCGGACATGGCAGAAAAGCGACATCCGAAAGAATGTGTTGGGTTGGCATTTATGGACCTACAAGTGATATCACGAGCCAATAGGACAGGCATTCATCATATGCATCTTCTACATGCTTGCTTGCTTTGATTACGTGAGTTATGCCTATTTGAGTAACATGCCTAAATGCTAATTATTTACTTGCTGTATATGTATATTACCTGTGTATTACTTGCTTGCATTATCTGTGACTGTCTGGCATTAAGGAGGAACGGGAGGCGGTGGCGATGGGATCGCACGGAGGTTAGGTTGATGAAGGCTGTGGGATACAGTGGTGTGACTAGTTTTAGTTAGAAATCCCCTAAGTTTAGATAACCCTGTTTATGGTTTATGGTTTTAGTTATTTATTTTTGTTAAGCTTGAGTATCTGTTTTCGATGTGAAGTTCTAGGATTGCCTTTGGTGTCCTAGAACCTTATATCTTACATATCTGTTTTCTGCTTAAGGCTAGTGATGTGGTAAAATATAGAACAAAAGGGGATTAAAGGGCTCAAACTGGATAACAAAGGTAATTAAAAGGGTAGGCTATTTGGGATAAGTGAGCTAATAACAAATGATGGCCTCAATCATATGCATGCATATATACATTAAACATTGGACATATAGAGTGGAACAAAATAAAGATTACAATTATAGAGAAGAAAACACACAAGAATAAAATATTATGCTTAAATAATGTAACCATGCAATTAAGCTCAATTCTCACAGGTTGTGTGTTCTTAGCTACAATTCATGTTCCAAATTACAATCTTCAAACAAGTTTAACACAAATTTTAAATTTAAATTAGTGAAATACCATAAAAAAGGGTCTTGAAAAAGAAAATATTACTTCAACCAAGTAGTAACTAAATGCATAAAATCAAACAAACATGCAATTAAACATGCAAATGCAACAACGAACAAACAAATAAAGTAAAATATTGGTGTTGAGAAGAAAATAACTAACTCATTGAGATCGGTATCGACCCCCCCACACTTAAAGATTGCACCATCCTCGGTGCATGCTGAGATGTGCAAGTGGACGGGCGGTTATAACTGATGCTTTTCCAAAGAATGTGCAGATGGACTTGTCTGTTGCCCCATATAGAAGTTCTTCCTTTCCTTTCTTCGGTGGCCATCCTGAAAGAAGATGAAAAGGAAGAAAAGTAACCCAGAAATAAAGATAAGAAAACAAATAAAGTATGGGTGAGTTAATGCCAAATAATGAGGGTCTCAATTACATGGTAGCTACAATATGCAAGTGAGAAAACAGTAGAAGCAAATGGCATAACAATAGTGCAAAAATTGCAGCAATGGGGGAGAGAGAGTGGGTAATGAAAGATAATGTAAGTTCATGTCAATGCAAAAGGAATACAGGTATCATAAAAGATTAGCATTGGCAGTGACAGATAAAGAATATCACCCAACAGTGTAAAACAAGTCACTAAGCACCAAATAATACCAGAAAAGATGCAACAGTTGAATAAGGACATTTAACACCAATCGAAAAATAATGAACGTAGAAAAGAAAATAAAAATACGCACAAAAGTAAAATGCAATGAAGAAAAATATGCAAATGTAATAAATATAGAAGGTTAAAGAAATGAAGAAGAAGAAAGGGAGAAAGGAGAAAGAAAGAAGGAGAGAAGATAGAAGAAAAGAGAAGGAGATTAAAAACCGGATGCGACGCTTGCGCGCAGGGCACGCGTGCGCGTGAAAACTGCATTAACCATGTGACGCTGATAAACCCATATTTCATGAGTTCTTTTGTGCTTAATTTGAGTGATTTATTCAATCCTTCAGCTACTTATTCACATTAATTGCATGGTTTTACTTCCCCTTCCTTATTATGTGATGTAAATGAAAAACATGTTTCCTAAGCTTTAAAATTAATTAATTTAATTACCTTTATTTCCATTCGATGCCGTGATTAGTGTGTTGAGTAGTTTCAGATTTTCTAAGGCAGAATGACTTAAAGGATGAAAAAGGAAACATACTAAAATGGAAGGAGAAAGCAAAACGGAGCTTTAAGGAAACTGGTATCCACGCGATCGCATGGATGACGCGATCGCGTGCCAAGCACGAATCAGCAGCAACGCGGCTGCATGACTGACGCGACCGCGCGCCTTAAGAAGAACGCACATGACGCGGTCGCATGACTGACGCGACCGCGTGGCAAGGAAAAGCTCCGAATGACGCGACCGCGTGACCCACGCGGACGCGTGATAGAAGCCACGCACCAGAAATTACAGAATATGCCCCCAGCGAATTCTGAAGCCCTTTTTGGCCCAGATCCAAGTACAGACAGCATAGACCAGAGGTTATAAAGTGTGGGAATGCATCCATTCAGAGAGAGCTCGCATATTTTATCTTTCAATGATTTAGATTTAGTTGAGAGGGAGATCTTCTCTCTCTCTCTTTTAGGATTTAGGATTTCTTCTTGTTTTAAGAGTAACTCTGGATCCCAGGTTTAATGTTCTTTTATTTTAGTTTTACTTTTATTTATTTATTCCAACATTTGAATTGATTATTATAATTTGATTTATGAATTATTCCATGTCACATATTGTTCTTTGAATTTATGATATTTGAGGTATTTTCAGTTTATGATTATTCTCTTTGATTTAAGTTACCATTGCTTCCCATCTAAGGATATTTTTATTATTCCAGCAATTTTACTTTTTCCCCTTTTGGTCCTGGTTAAGAATTCAGTAACTCAACACTTATTAAACTCAACATAATTGATAATCGTTATCTTGCTAATTGAGCTGAACTTAAATAATCCCAACCTTTTCTTAGGAAATAATTAGTATTTAAAGGTCAATTCAATTAGTCCCTTGTTTTTCCCTTGCTTAGTAAATGTTGACCAAGTGGAGTTTAGATTCAACTTTCATTATAATTGAGAGAGATAACTATGTTGGACCTCTAATTTCTCTTACCTTGCCAAAAGTCTGCTTTACAGTATTTATTTATTTTAATTGCCATCTACTTTACTTGTCATTTAAATTACTTGCTTCTCATCTTCTAAACCCCGATTACAACCTTTATAGCCAATAATAAGAACATACTTCCTCGCAGTTCCTTGAGAAGATGACCCGAAGTTTGAATACTCGGTTAACAATTTCTAAAGGGGTTTGTTACTTGTGACACCCAAAACGTTTGTGTGAAAGGACTTTTGAAGGTTTAGAAACTATACTTGCAACGAGGATTTATCCGCAAATTTCTAGACCACGCAAAAGTCCTCTCATCAAAATGGCGCCGTTGCCGGGGAACTGCTAACGTGTGCCTTATTACTGGTTATTGTAAATATTTTTCTTTTGCTTGTTTATTTATTTTTGTCTTTCCTTTTTATCTTTATTCGCTACTATGAACTCTCACCCCCCTTGCTTTGAGTTTGGTTCTAATATTGTTAAAGGAAATAGAAGTTACAGCAGGAATGTGCATCAAGGTCAGACCAATCAAGGATGGATGCCAACAAGCCCCACCCCGTGCATATAAACTATCCTTTCAACATAACCTCGAACCACCACACTCACAAGCTTCTCTTCACCATTCGCCACCATATGATCCTTTCTTATCCCAATACCAATCCAATCACTCCTAATCACCACCACTTTCCTTTGTGTCATGTCCAAGTCCAGCAACCCGAGAAGCAGAGGATCGCCTAAAGAAAACAGTAATTAAATTTCAAACAACCATTCAACAACTGGAGCAAGCGTTAATTCAATGGGCTTCCAGGCGCTCAAATACACAAGGATCAGCCACAGCTCCATGTGGACAGCCCAATCAAGAGCGTAGCATGAAGGAGCTACCAGAAACTCCAGTGGACAAGATAGAGCATGAATTTGTACTAGAACAATTAGAAGAAGCTGTCTTTGTTCAAGAAGAAGAGAGGAAGACACAGAAGACTTTGACCAGGACACAGATACAATTGAAGATCTTTGCAAAGAAGTGGAGGAATTCACAGAAGAGCACAAGGAAATGGAACTTGCAGAACCACCAAAAATACCTATCCCAAGGCCATTACCACCTAACACAAGCTTCAAGTGGGTACAATCCTTAACTTATAACTTTACTTATTCACTTGAATATGGTTTGCTTGAAACAGATGGCCAGCTCAGAGCTCTCTGCGGCTTTAAGAGTAAGAGGGAAATGGCTCGTACTCAGAGCTGGTGCACAAGGTTCAATAAGGTTCCACGCTTCACCTCGAAGTACACGGGTTGGTATCATGCTCAATTGCATGGATCACGGAGAACGTTTGGTCACCACGGTGAGATTCTACTTTTTAAACCGCCCGGATGGAAACATGTAGATCAAGACGGAGGCGGATTCAAAAGCAAGACTTGGAATCTTGGAGTTTATTCTGACATTTGTTATCCCGGGAGCCTAACAATTTATTTGAAGCTGCTCAGAAGCTTCACATGCCTAGTTTGGGACCCCGGAGGCTATTGGCATTCCAAGCACTGGTGGAGATTTTTGGACGAATTTAAACATAAACCACCATAACAGGATACTCCTCCAATGTCCAACTTAAGGACTTTAACTAAAAGTGCTAGGTGGGAGATAACCCACCATGGTATGGTCGCTTCTTTTTCAATTTATTTCTTGTTAATTGCTTTCATTTTTTCTTTTTCATTTTAATATTAAACCTGGAATCATGCATAGCATTCATGTTAATCATTGCATTCTGCATTTTTCATGCATATATATAATAAAAAAAAGGGGTGCACGACGCGACCGCATGCCCCTTGCGATCGCGTCATATTGCGAAAAACACCACCCGTGCGACCGCGTGACCCACGCGGCCGCGTGATATATATCGGTGTAAGGATCCAACGAACAGAAAGTTAGGCTGTAATCGTACGGCCCTTGTGCGTTTTGCACAAATTGGCCCACGCGATCGCATGCCCCATGCGATCGCGTCACTTGCACAATATCAATCCCATGCGACCGCGTGAGCGACGCGATCGCGTCGCATGGATTGCACATCACCCCAAAAGGAGACAGAGAGTTGCGCTGAAATGGAGCTGGAGTCGTGCGTTTAGCAGAATTTCCAGTGACGCGATCGCACGACCCACGCGATCGCGTCACTCCTCTTTTCCCCCTCTCATGCGATCGCGCGACCCACGCGATCGTATCACTCCCATTTTCATCCCAACCACGCGACCGCGTGCCCCACGCGGCCGCGTGGATTCGAAAATATAACCCCCCCAGCCCGCGAACCCTATCAGTCGCGCAGCCCCCCCACCTTCTTCTCAGCTTCTAGTGTGATTCTTCAAGTCTTGGGCCTTTGGATCTTGAGTTTGAAGCAATTCCTTTCTTTATTTGGGCTTGGCTTTACTTGCAGAGAGAAAGTGTGAAGTGGGCGGAGACTTTAGTTCAGGACGTTAGGGGTGTTAATATTTAGTGAGAATATAAGTTTGAGAACGTTAGTGACACTTAACATTGTCACTAACGTTCTAATGCACCCTTTTGCCTCACGTTAAAACCCACGTTAACTAGGTTAACGTGGCTTTTTACGTTGCCTTGTTAACCTTCGAGAACATTAGTGACACTCAACATTGTCACTAACGTTCCAGTGTGCCCCTTCTTCCTTCCACTTTGTTTATATCCCATGAGACTTTTATTCATTGATCCTTTTATTGTTATTTCAAGGGTTGTTTGTGCTATTTAGGCTAAGTGCTCTGTAAGGGGGCAACTCTTTAAGATAAGCTTTCAGCCAACACTCCCGAACCAGTTGGTTCAAGGTGCTAGGTGTTGAGACACCCCTAAGGACTTACTCCCTAAAGTCTCTCCCCCATACATACACACCACAGGCATATAGTTTGTTTATTTTCTTTTCTTGAGACCTTGGTGTCCAGCACCTCTTTGGGTTACTAAATGCTCTGTAGTGAGGGTTACTCTTGATAGTGGATTTTCAGCTGATAATCCCGAGTTAGTTAACCCAAGTTACCAAGTGATAAAGCACCCCTGAGAGCTTATTCATCCAAGTAGATCTCTCACACAGGAGCACCACAGACACTTGTCTCAAGGTCCAAACCATTGGTGCCTAGCCTTATTGCTTACTCTTTTTCTTTTGTTTTTCACTTCCATTATTCTTTCCCTTTTCTCTTATTAGGATCTTGTCATATGCTCAGTCTCATGGGGTGTTTCTTAAGCACAGTATTCATGACAGATAGTTGTCCTCCCATCTTCTGGTTGAACCAACTTAGCTAACTTATGACACACCATAAACTCATGAACTTACTCCATAGTATGAACTCTATTCTGGTCTTTAAAAACACTATCATTCTCTTTTTATTTGATTTAAAGGGACAAGCTTACAAGTAAATAAGGGAATGATGCAGTGACATTTAAACCAGAAATCATGGACCTATTCAGAAGGAAAACTTAAAAGACAGAATTTAAAAAGGGTTCAACTACGAGTAACTACAAATTAAAAGTGCATTCGGACTTCCAACTTTCAACAATTCTAAGTACAATGAAATTAGGTAACAATACAACCTTCGGGTGATGATCTCTGGTTCCCCTCTCTCTTTGTCATCATCCTAGTTTTTGCTGCCTCGCTTCTTTGGGTGAAGGTGCACCATTTCCTTATAAGATTCCTGCAAGGTTACTGGAAGTTGCTTGTTCCCAAAGCACTTGAGACATAGTTAGCTTACATGTATGCTTGTGCCTCTTGAACTCAATTTGGTGTGTGAACATCAAACTTAGTTCTTTGCCCAGTACAAAATATTGCATATATGCAGAGACCCTCATATCTTGTTATCAACAAAGCAATGATCACCTATAGTCTAACTACATCTAAGTGGTTTCTCTTGATTGGATGGAGCTAGCAATGTTCTTTTGGAGTGGAGTGTAATTCTAACCAATGTCCTTCAGTGGAACACCAAACTTAGAACTACACTATCATTCTTGGATTGTTCTGGTGTGGAACACCAAACTTAGCTCCTTACAATACAGGGGAAACAACTTGTGATTTTTATTGAAATAAAGATGAAAGTGAAACTACCTGAGGTTAGGTTGCCTCCCAACAGAGCGTTCTTTTATCGTCACTAGCTCGACGAGTCCTTAATTACTTGAGATGGTACTTTACTCTGGGGTTTTCCCCCATGTTGCCCAGATAATGCTTGAGTCTTTGTCCATTCACTGTAAAAGTCCTCTCTGAACCTTCATCCGTGATTTTGATGTGGCCATATGGTGATACTTTTGTAACCAAGAAAGGTCCGGACCACCTTGACTTCAGTTTTCCTGGGAACAGCCTTAATTTAGAATTGTAAAGGAGTACTTGCTGCCCTTTTTCGAAACTCCTGGGTGCCAGATGCATGTCATGTTTTCTCTTTGCCTTCTCTTTATACATCTTAGTGTTTTCATAGGCTTGTGACCTGAATTCCTCCATCTCTTGCAGCTGCAAGATCCTTTTTGCACCAGCAGCAATGCTGTCAAAATTTAGTATCTTGATAGCCCAAAGAGCTTTGTGTTCCAGCTCCAGTGGTAAATGACAAGCCTTCCCATAGACTAGTTGATATGGAGACATTCCAAGTGGAGTTTTGAATGCTGTTCTATATGCCCACAGAGCATCATCCAACTTCTTCGACCAATCCTTTCTAAATGCGCCCACAGTCTTTTCCAGGATCCTCTTCAGCTCTCTGTTGGATATCTCAGTTTGCCCACTTGTTTGAGCATGGTAAGGTGTGGCTACTTTGTGTTTTACCCCATATCGTAGGAGGATAGCTTCTAGTGGTTTGTTACAAAAGTGGCTCCCTCCATCACTGATGAGGCTCTTAGGACTCCAAACCGGCTAAAGATATTCTTCCTGGGGAAGTTCATGACTACCTTGTTATCATTAGTTGGGGTTGCAATAGCCTCTACCCACTTGGAAACATAATCCACTGCTACCAAGATGTACTTGTTTGCATATGAGGTTGGGAATGGTCCCATGAAATCAATTCCCCACACATCAAACAGTTCCAGTTCCAAGATGAAATTTTGTGGCATGGCGTTTCTTTTGGGCAGGTTTCCAGATATTTGGCATTCATTGCAGCTTTTTACTAGTTCCTTGGCATCCTTGAAAAGGGTGGGCCAAAAGAATCCGCTTTGTAACACCTTTGCTGCAGTTCTGTCCCCTTCAAAGTGCCCGCCATAGCATGAATCGTGGCAGTTCCACAGGACTTCTCTCCCTTCCTCTTCCGAAACACATCTTCTAAGAATTCCATCTGAACATTTCTTGAAGAGATATGGCTTGTCCCAGACAAAGTATTTTGCATCATTCATGAGCTTCCTCTTTTGATGTTTATTGATCCCTGGGGATAATGCCCCAGTTGCCTTGAAATTTGCAATATCTGCGAACCATGGTGCTTTGTGAACTGTCATCAACTACTCATCAGGGAAGAGCTCGCTCACATTTGTACCATTTTCTCCACCTTGATCATGAGGGATTCTGGATAGGTGATCTGCCACCTTGTTCTCCACTCCTTTCTTGTCTCTGATTTCAATATCGAATTCCTGCAACAGTAAGATCCACCTTATTAGTCTTGGCTTTGATTCTTGCTTGGCAAACAAATATTTAAGTGCTGTGTGATCTGTAAAAACAATCACTTTAGCACCAATGAGGTATGATCTAAATTTGTCAAATGCAAAAACTATTGATAGCAACTCCTTTTCAGTAGTGGTATAATTTCTTTGGGTTTCATTAAGGACTTTGCTAGCATAGTAAATCACACAAACTAGGTTATCTTTCCTTTGTCCTAACACTGCCCCAACTGCAAAATCAGATGCATCGCACATCAATTCAAATGGTAGGTTCCAATCAGGTGGGGAAATGATAGGGGCAGAGGATAACCTCATTTTCAAATGTGCAAATGCTAGCATGCATGTTTCATCAAAGATGAATGGTGTATCAGATACAAGGAGATTGCTTAAGGGCTTGGCTATCTTTGAAAAATCTTTAATGAACCTTCTGTAGAAACCAGCATGACCTAAAAAACTTCTAATTGCCTTGACATCACTGGGTGGGGGTAGTTTTTCAGTAAGTTCTACTTTAGCTCTATCAACCTCAATGCCTTGGTGAGAGACCTTGTGACTAAGGACTATTCCTCCTGTCACCATAAAGTGGCATTTTTCCCAGTTCAAAACCAAATTGGTCTCTTGGCACCTTTTCAATACCAAGGCGAGGTGATGTAGGCAACTAGGAAAAGAATCTCTGAATACCGAGAAATCATCCATAAAAACTTCAATGAATTTTTCTATCATATCTGAAAAGATAGAAAGCATGCAGCGTTGGAAAGTTGCAGGGGCATTACATAACCCAAATGGCATGCGCCTATAGGCAAACACTCTATACGGACAGGTAAATGAGGTTTTCTCTTGGTCTCTTGGATCAACCACTATTTGGTTATATCGTGAATAACCGTCGAAAAAATAATAATATGCGTGCCCTGCAAGTCTTTCCAACATCTAATCCATGAATGGAAGGGGAAAATGGTCCTTTCGTGTAGCCTCATTGAGCCGCAGCACCTTGAGTAGCTCGTCCTCTTGATCTTGATTGAGGGATGAATTTATGATCACTGGGTAGTTTTCATTTTCTCCTAGATATGCATATTTGAGAGTGGGTGGCAATGCTTTGAGTTCGGGTTTGGGTGCTTCTGATTTTTCGTTCCCTTCCTTTGGTGCATCTGGTATATGTATTTCTGCTGTAGCTACCTCTTCACTTGATTCAGATTCTTCCTCCACCAATCTCTAGTTCTCTTCAGGTTCATCTTCTTCAAAATTCTCCTGCACTTCATCCTCAAGTGCATCTAACCTCATGCATTCCCCCAATTGTTCCGGTGGATAACTCATGGCCTTGAACACATTGAATGTCATCTTTTCATTGTGTAATCTCAGGGTGAGGTCACCCTTCTGAACATAAAATGACAGCTCCAGCAGTGGCCAAGAATGGCCTTCCCAAGATAATGGAGGTCTTGGCGTCTTCCTGCATGTCCAGCACCACAAAATCTGTTGGGAATATGAAATCTCATACTTTTACTAGCAAATCCTCTACTATCTCGTGAGGGAATTTGAACGACCGGTCTGCCAGTTGTAGAGCTATTTTTGTTGGTTTAGCCTCCTCAATTTTTATCTTTCTCATCATAGCTACTGACATCAAATTGATGCTGGCCCCTAAGTCACAAAGAGCCTTTTCTACTGTGATTTCTCCTATAATGCAAGGGATCTGAAAACAACCAGGATCCTTCAGTTTCTAAGGTAGTTTATGCTGAATGATAGCACTGCACTCTTCAGTTAGTATCAGAGTCTCATTGTTTTTCCAGCTTCTCTTCTTAGTCATTAGCTCCTTCAAAAACTTGGCATAAAGTTGTATTTGTTCTATGGCTTCAGCAAATGGTATGTTGATTTGTAGCTTCTTGAAGATTTCCAAAAACCTCAAGAACTGGTTGTCATCTTCCTTTTTCTTCAATAGCTGGGGGTATGGAGCTCTTGAGATGTTCAGTTGGGGTATCTTTTTTTCTTTCTGCAGACTTGGCGTGGGGGGTTGCACTCCATCTTGCTCTTCTCCCTTTTCATTTGAGCCTTCTTCTTGTGGTTTTTCGGGATGTTCCTTCAGTTCCTTCCCACTCCTAAGTGTGATAGCTTGACACTCCTCCCTTTTGCTTGAATGGGCATCATAGCAAAAATTGTGGTTAGGAAGCTGCTTAAACAGATAGCTGATTTGTGTTTCCAGTTTTGTGATGGCAGCATTTTGATTCTGCATGTTTGACTGCACTTCCTCTCTGAATGTTTTACTGTCTTGAATGTTTCTGCATATTCCTTCAATGAAGGTTTCAATCTTGGAGAGCTTGTCATCAATTGATGAGTGATTCGGAGCAGATGTGCTCTTTTGGTTTTGATAAGTGTGTGGAGAAGTGTTGTTGTGGGGGTGTTGAGATGTCCTCTGGGTGAATTGCTGGTGAGCTGCATTGTTGTTGGAGTTGTAACGTCTCTGGTCTTGGTTTTGATCTTGCTCCCTTCCCCACCCAAAGTTTGGGTGGTTTCTCCATCCAGGATTGTATGTCTTGGAGTATGGATCATAGTTTTTCCTTGGTGAATGATGAAGATGAGCTACTTGGTTCCTCTCCATCTTCTTGGTGAGGTCAGCCAGCTGCTAGGTAATGAGCTTGTTTTGGGCCAACAGAGCATCGAGCATCTACAGCTC
>NC_029791.2:56581328-56585080 GCF_000816755.2 Arachis ipaensis
GTTCCTCCTCTTCTTCAGCACCAACTACACGTTTTTCTTTTGCCTCCCTCCTTAGTCTAAGGAAGGTTCTCTCAGGTTTAGAATCAAAGGAAGTTAAAGCCTCGCTTCTTCTCCCTGTCATACAACCAACAAGTACAAGCAAAGAAAATAAGTGCAGACAGTATTTGTGTCAGAATTACTGTTAGTTGTGGGTGATGCAATATATCAAACAGTTAGTAGGTTAGCAAACAGAATTGAAAATTATGTAAAATGCACAATGTATGCTTGAATCAAGGCATAGGTGAATATCTACCCAAAACTAGCTTATTTCCTAAAGAAATGCATGAAACTAACCTAAAAACTGTAAAGAAAAGGTCAGTGAAACTGGCCAAGATACCCTGGCATCACCTCTCCGCCACTTTCCCCCTCAGCCACCACTGCGACGCCGTGCCCCGCCACCGTGCCGGACGCCACCGCTGCCACCTTCTTCCCTGTTCCACCCCTCCCGCCTACCAGGTTCTGCAACACGCACCCCCATTTTATCCATTCGTCGTTTTTCTGTAATTTTTTTCCGTTTCTGTTCATAATTAGGATAGATAGATATGCATGCTGTAGTGAAATTTTTAGGTTGTTAGGTAGCTTAGGCTGTGGTTAGTGGATCTAGGTCTGTTTACTTGCACTGTTCCTGTTTCTGTTTTATCATAACTACAATTCTGTTGCTCCTGTGACCTTGTTCATATGCTGTGTTTTCCAGCAATTGCTGCTTGTTACTCTCACTTTTAATGTTTCTATTACTTATTGGTAACTGCAGCAAGGTTTTAATTCATATGAACTGCTATATTTACTGTTTATTTTCCGGGACAATCCAATTTTAGCCGGAATGCTGCCCAAATTTTTTGAAAATTATTTTCATTCATGTTTTGGTTTGGCATTTCTGAACTCTGTTTTACTCTGCTTTACCCAAACCATTTCATGAATGCTATGGCAGACTTTCTTATCCTCTTTGATTTCCTGGTTCATAAACTGCACTTGTGATTCACTGATTCCAATTTTTGCTTTCTTTATTTCTATTCGAATCAGCATCACCCTGTTTTTTTTGTTCGATTATGAATACTTCTATTCTTACCTGTGAATCACTGTTATATGGAATTTTTCTATGCCACTTACTTTAACCCGTACTTTACTAACTCACTAATTTTAATTTACTAATTTCTTTTTCAAATTCTAACCATACTAACCCTTTTGATCTCTTTTCTGCTTATTTTCACTTTTCTCTAACTTTCTAACCATGGCATATTTCTTAATTTTTTCCATTTAACATAAATTCAATCACATTTCATTTACTCATTTTCCTTATTTTATTTCTCCCCTGCCGCTTTGAGTTTCCTTTGTTTAATTGCCTTTTGCTTTCCTATTTTTATCCATTCTTGGTTTTCTGTTTTTCAGGATGTCTGCCTCACAGAGGAAAGGTAAAGGCAAGGCCACTGGCAAGCGCAAGAGAGGAGATTCCTCCCAGTCCATCATTGCTCTAATGCACGATTCATCATGGCGGGAGAAGAACTTCACACAGCAGGAGAAAGCTAACCAGCTGCTTCCTACAAATGATCCGATAAAATTTGCGAACCGGTACTGTGAACTGAAGTACCCGACTTTTGCAACCTCCAGAAATCTATACCTGGAACGAACTCTGAAGATTCCAGAAGCCCTCCAGCAGTACATGGTGCACGAAATTGTGATCTCAGGCAACGGCATCAAAAACTCTGTACGCACGTCTTAATAAATTATTTTTCATTCACAACTTCGATACAACTAACCAGCAAGTGCACTGGGTCGTCCAAGTAATAAACCTTACGTGAGTAAGGGTCGATCCCACAGAGATTGTTGGTATGAAGCAAGATATGGTCACCTTGTAGATCTCAATCAGGTGGATATAAAATAGTTACGGAGTTTTCGAAAATAAATAATAAAATAAGGATAGAAATACATATGTAAATCATTGGTGAGAATTTCAGATAAGCGCATAGAGATGCTTTCGTTCCTCTGAACCTCTGCTTTCCTACTGTCTACATCCAATCAATCCTACTCCTTTCCATCGCTGGCTTTATGTAAGGACATCACCATTGTCAATGGCTACTTTTGATCCTCTCTGGAAAATGGTCCGATGCGCTGTCACTGCATGGCTAATCGTCTGGAGGCATCACCGTTGTCAATGGCTGCGTCCCATCCTCTTGTGAAAATGGTCCAAATGCTCTGTCACAGCACGGCTAATCATCTGGAGGTTCTCGATCATACTGGAATAGGATTTACTATCCTTTTGCGTCTGTCACTATGCCCAGCACTCGCGAGTTTGAAGTTCGTCACAGTCATTCGATCCTAGAGTCCGACTCGGAATACCACAGACAAGGTTTAGACTTTCCAGACTCTCATGAATGCTGCCATCAATCTAGCTTATACCACGAAGATTCTGATTAAGAGATCCAAGAGATAATCATTCAATCTAAGGTAGAACGGAAGTAGTTGTCAAGCACGCGTTCATAAGGAATGATGATGATTGTCACGTTCATCACATTCAGGTTGAAGTGCGAATGAATATCTTAGAAGTGGAATAAGTTGAATTGAATAGAAAAATAGTAGTACTTTGCATTAATCTTTGAGGAACAGCAGAGCTCCACACCTTAATCTATGGAGTGCAGAAACTCTACCGTTAAAAAATACATAAGTGAATAGAGGGTAAGCATGGCCAAGTGGCCAGTCTCCCATGGAGGTCTAGAGATCTAAAAATGATCAAAAGATGTCTAATACAATAGTAAAAAGTTCTATTTATAATAAACTAGCTACTAGGGTTTACAGAAGTAAGTAATTGATGCATAAATCCACTTTCGGGGCCCACTTGGTGTGTGCTTGGGATGAGCTTGAATGTTACACGTGGAGAGGTCATTCTTGGAGTTGAACGCCAGGTTTGGATCCTTTTCTGGCGTTCAACTTTGGCTTGTGACGTGTTTCTGGCGTTTAACTACAGACTGCAGCATAGAACCGGCGTTCAACGCCCTTTTGCGTCGTCTAAACTTGGCCAAAGTATGGACTATTATATATTTCTGGAAAGCCCTGGATGTCTACTTTCTAACGCAATTGGAAGTGCGCCAATTTGAGTTCTGAAGCTCCAGAAAATCCACTTTGAGTGCAGGGAGGTCAGAATCCAACAGCATCAGCAGTCCTTTCTTCAATCCTCTGAATCTGATTTATGCTCAAGTCCCTCAATTTCAGCCAGAAAATACCTGAAATCACAGAAAAACACACAAACTCATAGTAAAGTCCAGAAATGTGAATTTAACATAAAAACTAATGAAAGCATCCCTAAAAGTAACTAGATTCTACTAAAAACATACTAAAAACAATGCCAAAAAGCGTATAAATTATCCGCTCATCACAACACCAAGCTTAAATTGTTGCTTGTCCCCAAGCAACTGAAAATCAAATAGGATAAAAAGAAGAGAATATACTATAAATTCCAAACTATCAATGAAACATAGCTCCAATTAAATGAGCGGAGCTTGTAGCTTTTTGCCTCTTGAATAGTTTTGGCATCTCACTTCATCTATTGAAGTTCAGAATGATTGGCATCTATAGGAACTCAGAGTTCAGATAGTGTTATTGATTCTCCTAGTTCAGTATGATGATTCTTGAACACAGCTATTTTATGAGTCTTGGCCGTGGCCCTAAGCACTTTGTTTTCCAGTATTACCACCGGATACATAAATACCACAGACACATAA